>NW_009633063.1:975-1366 GCF_000690535.1 Cariama cristata | reverse complement strand
TTTCATCAGCGTCCAGGGCACTGCATGCTGCCAGCAAAGCCAGGGCTCACACCTTTCAGCACCTCATGACTCGTGCCGGGTCACACCAGACATAGTCTGACGGCAGGAGGAGCAAAGAGAATGAATTCATAGCTCTCTGGCAGCGAGTGCACTTGACTCACTAAGCAAGCCCTGGGATGAAAAGCAAGGTCATGGTCCCTTTGGTTCTCTTGGTAGATGGGCCTCTGAACTGCTCCCGCCTGAAGACTTCGTGCGGGGGCTCCTCAGGACAACTTCTTCTGGGGAACACAGGCAGTTTCCTCCGCTTAGAACAGATCAGTAATAATGAAATGCTTTTTAGCACAGAATGTTGTTGGAGCTCAAGTCAAAAGCTGTTGGTTTTGCCTAGGTT
>NW_009633063.1:0-835 GCF_000690535.1 Cariama cristata | reverse complement strand
GATCCACAGCATTCACTCTTTCTTCCCCAAACTACGATGTTCTGACTCTGAAGAGGTAAGGAGCACCATCCACCCTGCAGCACCGGGAGGAGGGTCCTCTCCTCCCCGTAGGCTGTGTCTTTCAGGCCCAGCTGTGGCTCTGGTAGCAATACTGCTGCGTCCACCATTTAATTGCTACTTGGGAACTGCGGTTCTATGCAGGAATTCTGGACTTAAATTTGGTCTTCTTTAAATGCTCACCTGTCACAAGTCTGTGATGCTGCATGCCTCCCTACTTTCAATGCCACTGAAGGAAACTTTTAGCAAATACTTTACTTGCAGTGTACTCAAAAGGAGGATGCTCTGCACAGTGTGGATGCTGAATCTGTGAAACCACACGTTAAGTCTTTATTTCTGACACAGCTGTGCCAAATGCTTTCCTTTGCTAAGTGCCTTTGCAAGCCATTTAAAAAAAAATAAATAATTGTCTTTCTGCAAATCTAAATTAAAGCTGCCAACCACAAATGAAGATAAATTTTTCTTTGCCACTATGTCAAATTTTCTAGCTTGTTTTTGAACAATGTGACTACTTTATTAGGAGGTGACAGACAGCACTTTACAGGCTACACTCACAAAAGAGCAGCAGCAGTTGCAATGATGACTATTTTGTCCCAGGACATCCAAAGCTTGCCAATACCCCAGCGAACCAAGGCTTACTCTTAGGCTGCCGTCATCTCTCCCGAGCACTCCCCTTAGCGTGGGCCGGTGCAGCACCCAGCTTTTCAGGGCAGGGGCTGACAGGGACTAAGAAACTACCAGGTGCTCGACGAGAAAGAATTGCACGCAAACACACCAG
>NW_009633062.1:0-94430 GCF_000690535.1 Cariama cristata | reverse complement strand
TGGGACCCTGCTTGCTCTCCTGCCTCCGAACCCAATCAGTGCATCCCTGAATCCAGCTCCTGTCTGCTGCCGAGTCCGGTCCGGGACATCCGGGTGCCCGCCCTGCCACGTGAGCACTGTGAGCCGCTGCAGCCTGCAATTCCCTGATCATCACTGGGATGCTCAATATTCGTTTTGTGTATTTTTATTTCTATTTTTAGTAGTATTAGTATTGATATTGTTATACTCTTTTTCATTGTTGTTGTTTTATTAAAGTAGTTTTAATTTCCCACCCATGGGTGTCTCTCCCTTTTCTCCTCTCCTTCCCCTTCCAGGGAAAGGAAGGGGTGAACAGAGAGCATCTGCCACCCGCTTTAAGTGCTGGTGACAGAAATGAACAGGGCTGGTCCCACAGCTCTGAAGTTTCCTCTGCTGCATAGGATCTCTTGTATCTGAGAGTCACTAAGTTCTCACAGCACGTTGGAAGAGCTATCCTCCAGCAAAGCCCGAGCACTGGCGTACTGGAACGGCAGCCCCCGAAGGTAAGGGGCAGTAAGCAGTGCAGGCAAGCAGACCGTGCTTCAGACATCTCCGACGTGTACCTGGCCCAGCTCGTGGCATGAATTTGTTTTGGAGCTCCTAGGAAACAACCAACAGAGGCACCAAGTGCAGCAAAGAAATGTGGAATGTATATGCACGTAGTTGAATGCTTTTTCCAACTCAATTCAAATACTAAACAGCCGAAATTGACGTATTGTAAGTTCTAAAATCATTTCTTCGTTATAGTGAGGCACGTGTAAGCACAGCACTAGTTTTATAAGTGCCATCTCAGATGCACCATTTTGTCATAAGCAATTAAGGCCTATTTGTAGAATCGTACTTAACAGGGAAACATTACAGCTACAGTATTACCTATGAGGATACACCTTGCTGTGGGATGTCAAGCCTTGGGCATTAAGTTACAAAGTGGATCGCTGTATGAGTGCTTCACTTTTGCTAGTCTCATATTTAGCATAAATGCTTAAAAAAATGAATTTGCTGATCTGATCATTGGAGCTGATGACGAGGTGAAAGCAACTTAATGCAACTGGTAATAACCTTCTGGTGAAGTTATAGGTTGCTTCCCCTTTCAAGACAGGCATGCTGTGGCTACGGACAGAATTCAGCAGTGCAGTTTCAGTTTCACCACTGACCTGAAACTGAGTTGATGGGGTAATGTTTGTCCTATTTAAAAAGAAGATGTATGATAAATGCATGCATATTTATACAGTGAAACTGAAAAGCAGTAACACAAATCAGTATTTCCAGAAAAACTGAATAGTCCCACTTATCTTTTAAAAAAAGTTCTGTAATAAAACTTTTGAATAAAAGTAAAAAAGTCCAAGCTAAATCTAATCATGACAGACCACACCCATCAGGAAGCTAGCAACACAGGTGTCAGCACTGAATGTGAAGAGTAGATTTTCCAATCTCTCAAAAGGAGAAAAAGATGAAAATAATTTCCTTTTTTTTTTTTTTTAAGAATATAGTTTCCTGCCTAGTTCACACAAGAAAGGTGTCTGTGATGAATAATAAGTTTAATTTTGCTAAGATGAAAGCTTGGCAATGGAGATTGGGACCATAAATGAAAAAATGCATTTTCAGATCTCCCATGCTAAATGACTGAAAACATCTTGATTTTAAAGTTTTCTTGGTTTTATAGTTCTCTTGATTTTAAAGTTTTCTTAAGTTACATTAGCTATGGCATTTAACATTACCATTGAAAGAAAGCTTATTCTTTTAGTAGAAAGCTTATTTAAACAGGTATTTCCTGACAACAAAGAAATGTGGATTGATTTAAATGCTGGTAAAGTGCCTAAGCATTCACACTGGTATGCTATTAACTTCTGTAAACACTTGTATAAACAAATATGCTTACTTATATTTCCATTTCCATTGATTAAGTAGGTAACACTACAGGTAGGAACATGTAAATCTAGCCTAACTCATGCTTCCTGACTTGATTCCTAGAAGAAATCGCCTACTATAAAAAGGAAAAAAAAGCTGCCTAGGATTATCTCTATAGAGAGAAAACAAAAAAGAAAAAAAAAGTTTTGTAATTGTTACATTTCTTCCACCCTCACTTTTTCCCTTCTGGTTTGTCATGCCTCAGTCATCTATGTCTTAAGCCATAAACTCTTCAGGCCATTAGACCATTCACTCCTACGCATCACTAAGAGATCTAGCTCTAGTTGCCTACTACCACGACTGGAGTGTCAAGATTCATTTGCACCAGAGCACTGATGCTCATACCTTAACTGAGTATCTGTTTTCTAACAGCTTAGGTCTCTCACGTCATTCAAAGGGCTATTATCTTGCCAGTTGTGGAGAATGTGCTTGATAAGCCAATTAGGCCTTTCTCTTTATACTTAGACCGAGAATACATTACTTGCAAGCAAATCAATACATGTATTTGTTTTGTTTTCTGTTTAGTTTATATTCAACACTGCCGGTAACTTTGTCTTGCCAAGTATTGTCTTACAGATGTTTCTCGGAAAAATAACCAGAATACATATACTTAGAAAAATATTAGGAAAATGGCAGGAGGGGTGGGAAAAAAAGACGTACTTCTCTGTAACTATACACACATGAAATGTGATCCTTCTGTGAGCTGTGTCTGTGTAGATGGAGCTGGTGATAGTGACGAATCTGGTGAAGAAGGCAAACTTTTCACTGCGAGTCATACAGCAAGATAAATAAGAATACAAGTTACAGAAGGCATGATTTCAAGCCATTACAAATATAAACTTGAAAATCACCATTTCAAGCCATAATAAATATAAGCAGAACCAAATGAAAGTTACACAAGTAAAGACTAAAATCTGATCAGCACAATAAGCACAACTTCAGGGAGAGCATAGCTGTTCTCAAGAAAGATCATTACTCAGGCCTATAAATGACTAGTAGAACACCAAAGGAACAAACAACGGACACATGAATGCTGATGTGTTATTTATGTTGCAGAGACAGAAAAAAAAAAAGTTAAATTTAAGTAGTTGGGATACTCCCAGACCCACTTTTATATCCCAGCTCAGATTAGCTAAGTATTTTTTATTCTGCTGAACACTGTAAAATGTATTTACAAGTTCTGGTTTTGATTATCAAGTCACAGAAAGGATTGCTGACTGCACTACAAAGGTCCAGGCCACCTTTTATATCCATAAATTGAACCATTTGGCTTACTTAACCATTCCCATTGCCAAATATCCTAATAACGTCTTAAATTCTATCTTCTTCCTTCCTTCCTCCTCCCCTACAAACTCCCCCCTTGTTTTTTTCCTCTTTGCAAACAATTTTGCTTTATTCCAGCCTTCTCTTCTTCCAAAGTAGTACACCACCAGTTGTTTTACCAGTCAGCTAGTGTTCTCTGTTTCTGCATCTTTTCTTACTCCTGAAAACATGACCAAACTGGGGTCTTTTACTTGCTAGTTCAAAATCTACTAGATACATTGGAAACTCTCAAGGATTCCTCAATCTTGGGCATACCTGAGGCCATCCATTAGCAAGGAGTTAACAGTAAATAATCTATACAGATCCAGGATTGAGATGTTGTTCTACAAGATGAATAGAGAAGGATTTGCTCCAACCAACTATAGCATGACTCAATTTCTGGCAATAGTTATTTAATTCCCTGAATTAAATGCAACCATAAGAACTACATTAAAACCTCAGAAAAATGGAATTTCTGTGGTTATCAGCTGGGAAACTATATTTCTTTACGTTATAAAACCATACACTTGACATCTAGACTAGCTCAGCACTTTCAATTCAAGGCTTTCAGAGTATCAAAAGACATAATCAAAATGAACTAAAGTTTTACATATATACTGTGTAAGTTGTGCTTCAGTCAAACTCTTTTCCATACCTGCTGTTGCCTGATTTCCTTTTGAAGACTGTGCTGCTAATTCAAATGAAGACATAATCCCTTCTTGTTCTTGAACACTAACTACTTCACTTTCTTCTGAGCTGGTTTTGGGTTTGTGGTTTGTAACTGTGGTCACACTCTGCAAGCTGGTTAAAAAAAGCACAGCGTTTAGAACTCACTCTAACTTAATTTCAGGTGTTAACCACTAAGTAGAGGAGTTACAATTTAATTTTCTTCTGTTAATAGAAAAAAGTTGCAACCTGCAAGTTTGTGTAATATAAATTAAGTACATATTTTGAAACCCTTCTACCTTGTAAAGTTACTTTAAAAAAAAGTACTGGAAACTGAATTCCTTTCCTTTACATACTCATGCAGTTTCCTACTGCATAATACCTATTTTGCCAAAGGGCGTTGTGAGAAAGTTATGACCTAATGTAAGAACTCACTTAGGATCTGCAGTGCAACTTACACTGAAGTTATGAATCCTTAAAGAGGAATATGCAAGACACAATATTCCTCTAATTCTGCAATGCTCCAAAATAGTGAAGTAAAAGTTAAAGCAGGAGCTATAGAATAAGCTGTTTAGTTTGCTCCTAAATATCAGTGGTAAAGAGCTTGCTATGAAAGCCCTGGCTGAAGCTTTCATAATAAAACTGATACAAAGCTTGAACAGAAATTACTAAATACATTTTGTATCCCAAAGCAAGGATTATGAACATATTCTGTTTATAACTGGGGCAATACTTAAAAATAAACATTGCTTCACCCACCAATTCATCACCTCTTACTGAATCTCCAGCAGCAATTAGGTTTCTCAATAGATTCTTCTATATGTAAACCGCCCAAAACCATATAAATATACCTTATAAGTATTTACGGCAGCATTTCATTAGTTGCTTGGTCCATTCAGCTAATGTATACAATGTGCAAGTTTAAAATAGCCACTGAACATCTTGTTTTATTTTTACCTTATATCACCATCATGTGTTTCTTCCAATTTATTTTTCTTTTCCTTTTCTTCTTTCTCTTCATTACTCACTTCTTTTGAGTCAGATACAACATGTGCATCTGATAAAAGATAATCAGTTTTTGTCAGCTGTAAAAAAATTGAAATCATGAAACAAAAAGCTGTAACACATACTAAGTGGCAGATAAGAAAAACAGTATCAGGAAACAGTTTTATTAACAGACAAATTTTGCCATCATGTATACTTAGTAACTCAGAATTACATAACTTAAGAAATTTTTATCAATACCATTCAGGTTAATAGAGTTATCCTGAAACTTATACCAGAGCCAATGGGCAGGGCTTGGCTTAATAACTTCCAGAACTTATCTGAACTCTTTGGATTGCAACCTGCCTATTTTTTCATGCTATCCCTCTCTTCGCAATGCCAAGAGATTCCAGCTACTGCAATATATTGCTGATAAGCCTGAACACTGCTCTTAGAGGTCTGATTAGATATAACAAATATAAACGTATTACATAATTTTCCTTTAAAAGATTTGCATACTTAAAGCAACAGACTCTCAATAGAAAGTGTTTTTAAGAATAAGAACAGATGTTAATTACTTGATTTTATAACATTCTCCATCAGACATATGTTTAAAAAAGCTAAGTATAAAACAGGAAAACAAAAGGAAAAATAAGTGAGGAAAAGGAAAAGCAAAGGATGATTAATTAAAGAATATGGATAGAAAAGAAAAAAAAAACTCTCTACACAAGATTTAAAAAAAAAATTAAACCAAAAGCAGGACATGATTATGTAGAAACAAACCCAGGAATCTATTCTTCACAGTCTATTTTTGCTGAGTGTTCAGGGCACTTCAGTACCATAAACACCAAGGTAACTCACTGCCAAGTGAGTTTGAGATTATTTCAAGACAGAAATTAATCCAGTGACCAAATACCACAAACTACAGTTACTGCCTACTTCCATGTATAATTGTTGTGTCAGCTTTATTCTGCTTCCGATAAACTATCTGATGCTCTATAGCCAACCAAACAAAAAACTCAGGTGTATTAAATGACTGTCAAAAACTACACTGTCCTAACTACATCCCAAGCAATGAACAGATTAATGATTATTTTTAAAGATGCATTTGTATCAGTTTTGTTTCCAAAGAAATAAAGATCATAATTTTGTAGTTTTACAATCAATCAAGATAGTAAAAAATAAAGTTAAGTAAAATTAAATTTAGGAAGACTATATACAAGAAAATTCAGTATCTCAGCTACAGACAGATCTGATACAATTTTGCATTTCTCTATAGAATATTTGTTATATCCAAAAAGAAATCTTAATCTTCCAAGAGCAAGGAAGTGGCTCAATTTCCCATACTCTGCTGCCTGTGGCTCAAAATATTTTTCTACTGCAAGACAGGCTGATGAACAGTTCAATAAGGGACAGTTTAGTACCTCTTTAGTAAAACCTGAATTATGTTCTTGTCCTCCATCATGTTTTAGTTGTGCTATTTCTTCTCCAGGACTTTCATTATTCTGTTTCAAATTACTGTCTTTACTGGTGCTCTCTAATTCCTTCATGTTACTAGATATAGTATCATCTTTTTTCCGATTCTGTGGAACAAAAGTGATATATAGACATATCATTACAAAAGTTATCACAGCCTCAGTTCTGAGTCTTGCACTGTCCTCTGAATGTGACAAAAAAACCCCAACAACTTAAAAAACCTTAAGTGTACCACATTGCAATGAGGGAATTGTAAATTGTTAAGGACTTAGAATCCTCTCATTTTTGTACCTTTCAAAACAGTTCAGCCTGTCTAACATTTTTTCTCTCTGCAAGATTATTGTACTTTCTGCCCCCCACCCCATCTCCCGCATTTCTATTAGTCACCTTTATCTTCTGAAATTTCATTCATATTTACCTCAGTCACACACAGGCTTAGTAGCATTCTTATCTGCACTCATAAGCACTGTTTTTTTTAAAAAATAGCTTTTCCTGGTTAAAAAAAAAAAGATGGATAAAAATCTGCTCTCAGTTCAAAACTCACAGTGCACCTGTGTGAAGTTTCTCCAATTATGTTGGGTATCTTCCAAGCCTATGCTGTTAACGGATTTAACAGAGGACAACATAGCATCTGATAATAGCAGAGGAATATTACTTATTCCTTAAAAAAAAAAATTCCATTGCACAGAGAATAATTTGATAAAAAATTTTGAGGAAGGATGGTAAAGGCGACTTAAGATTGTGAACTGCAAACGTTATGTTGGCAGAGTACAAACTGAACTGAAGTAAGGTTCATGTAAGTCTTATCAAACTAAGTACTAGGGATGAGAAAAATAGGAGCCATGAAAGTAGTAAATCTTGTGGCTGAGTTCCTGTGATTTAGCACATGCCCTCTGTTAAGAGGAAATTCCCTGTAAGTCAGTTCACAAATCAATTTCTTTACTTTCCTAACTAATCTATGCACCCAGATCATACGCTACTCCTAAACAATGACAATTGTGAAGCAACTTTCTTTTGTATTTTGGTAATCACTTCAAAATTACACAGAAGGCTGTTTATAAAATCGTTTTTTACCTCCAATACTTAAATAACCAAACCCCAGTTGAAAAGACTTCCAGCAGTTCATGCCAGTGCACCATTTTTCTGTATAAAAAAATCAGTAAGCATAGTAACTATGTTTTTAAAAATAAGAGCTATTACTACAATGTAATACCTCATCTTGGGGCTTATGCCAAATAGCATTCTGGAATAATTAAAGCTGTGATAGAAAAAATGATTTTGTAGCACAGACTACTAGCTAAATATTCAATTCAGACACGTTCTCACTTATTCTATAAATGGCTTATCTCACCCACATAGCACTGATTTCACATAGAAGACTGAAGAACATACTGACATGAACAAAATTCTTTTGAATCCCATATAGCAAGTAGTGCTGGCACAGAGGATTTGGCCACTTCCCCCACTCTGCTCCCAAGGTGCTGGCTAACCAGGTGTGACACATACATGACTGCAGTTTCCTCACCCTGAGGTATGAAATGATACCATCGGAAAGTGGAAAAGCTCAAACACCTCTGTAAAAACTACAAAAAGAAACATCTGCAAAGCTTTACTTTGCATGTCCTCTTCTTGAGAAAGGCAGTGTTATTCACAAAAATATTTGTAGGAGCGCCCTTCATAATAGCATTCATGATGTCAGCCCAAATACAGATGCTCTAATGCAAAGGCAAAACTTGAATTCAGTGTCTTCTGGGGATTCAGTGTTGTTGAAGGAAAAGTAACTTTTGTCTAGCTTTAAAGGCAGCTTAGCATGCTCAGAGGAAAAAAAGAAAACCAAACCTAAAACTTTTTTGGAAATACGTGACTTCTTAACAGTACAATGCATTTAACCTGGTCTTGGAAAATCAGATGTTAAAATGCCTACAAAACATAAAAGAAGGCACTTCCATGCCAGTGTAAAAACCAAACCAAAACAAAACACAGAGTGGTCTGAGGAGAAAAGTACACCAGAAGACTGGGGAAAAAAAAGATAACTCCACTAAGCTCTTGAAAAAGAAAACTAATTCTTAGCAGTTAGAAACTAGTAGGCTGTCTAATATCCACCACTCTGAATCTGGGTTTGTGGGTTTGTTTAGTTTTGTTTTGGTTTTTGTTGTTGTTGTTTTTTAATATGTACATGCAGGATAGTATTTCCTGGTTAATGACAAGCAGTTATATCTTCCTCCTCTCTCCCCACCCTTTACCCTTTAATAAACTCACTTCTTTGCCTTAACTGTTTAAGAATGCGTGAAAACAAGAGCGAGGGTTCTATTTTTATGTATTTATGGTCACAAAAACAACAGCAAAGAGCACCAGTTAAGAGCTATCATCATAGATATACATTGCTACCTAAAAATGTTACAGATATTTGAATATATTACACGAGAGAAAAATCTTCATAATTTATGCATCAACTGAATCATTATTCTCCCTGATACAGCTTTTAGTCACAAAGCTTGCAATTTCATGTTGTTTGCTAAATGTGACCAAAAAAACCTGTTAAGAAACATCACAACACATAATCAAACATATGTATATTTGAACTATTTATTTTCCCAAAAGACAAAGAGGTGACTTCTACTATCATTCGCTATAAGCATGAAGATTGTCATCTCACTTTCTCTTGTGCCTGACAGAGAATTGTGGCTGTTACTCTATATGAGCAGTCTCAAATAGGCACCTATAGTATCATGTGATTTTGGAAAAAGAACAATTTTATAACTTTTTTTTTTTCAATTGAACATGTTTAAGTTTTTGAATAACGTGGGACCCACCTGTGCCAATTTGAATGGATTCTCTCTGACAAATGATAAACTCTGTGAAGGAGACTGGTCTGAAACACCAATAATATTGAGTCCTTTTCTCTTCTCTCTCAGGCAAGCTTGTTGGTGCCTCTTTATTCTTTCCATCTGTTCCTCCACAGTCATTCGAGGCCGTGTGCTTTCTGCAAGACACAGCTGCTCCACTGCACTTCTTGGTCTTTCCTTAAATGGAAATATATATATTTTTTTGTTTTAAAAAAGCAAGATTCTAAACTGTTTAGCTTCTCAGAAAAGATCACCTAATGATTTACTAAAAAGTAGAAAAATAGTGGGCAAGTGAAGGTCTCCTATGTATGTGAAGAAAGTACAAGAACCAATTATTAATAAATGAACACTGAAATTGAAAATAAAAGGAAGGAAAAATTTGCTTTTTTGAACAGTGACATTACCACCATCAACGATAAACATTAAAAGAATGGGTAGATGCTCTCTCAAAGCCATCCTATCAAGTTGAAACAATTTACCAGACATTATACAACAGGCAAACACAAGTTACTTGACTGAGACAGAAACGTAATCAAAATTTAATGATCCAGAACATTTACACCAGTTGATCTAACAGCGATTTCTGCCTTTTTATTTCAAGAAAAACTACAGTTGGGCATAATTTAACAGTAGGTGCAGGCTGAAATAAAGTGAATTTATCACCACTTAAAATCTGTAATTCTAAGCATTGTATTATCCCCAAAACAAGAACCATCATTTTACCTACTCTGTTCTTAGAATTCACTGATTTTCAGATAGATCTGTACTTTGTATGACAGAAAAAAATTTATTTCAGGCTAATCAGCGGCATTCAGTGCATTCACAGTAACTGATTTCACTTCTGAAAAGTGGTATTCTTTGTCCAGTCAACATCCTGTGAGTTTCTCTCTCCTCTCCCGTTCTTCCTACAACTTCTCTGCTATTCATGCTGTAACTATGGCAAAACTTTTCTGCCCTTTTGCATGAACTATATGTAAACGTCTCTCTTCAACCCAGAGACTACAAGACTCTCTAATCTGACATTCCAGGCTTATTACACACATATTGCTTACTGTACTCTTATTTTCTGGCTGCTTTAGGTATTTCCCAAATCATTTCAGTAATTAAATAAAGAAAAGCCAGTATTTGTTATACAGGGTCTGTTAAATTGCCCCAGAAGCCAAATACAAGTCCTTCAAAGTTTTAACCTAAGATGCTTCATGTCCTTTCATCTCAAGCCTGAACTTCAGTAGCTTAGTAGATTTATCATTACCATTTAGTTCTTGCCCAGTTTGAGTGTTGCTGTGCAGTTTAACATACATGACCTTTGTAATTTTGTCATTCTTTCTACAGCTGTCTCCATTAACCTACATATTATATAACAGTGAATTTTTTTTGTAAAGCAAATTAAAGATAACTAAAACTTTTGACGTAACTACAGAAATTAAAACTTAGAAATGAACACATCACTATCCATCAATGCTCAAAGGTTATTTTAAAGTACCGTTCTTAGATCTATCTTCTTATTCTTCCTCAAAGTGACATAGGATGCTATTGTTGAAGACTCTGGCATCGGTGATTTGGTTCTGGGCGGTACAACTCCCACAGGAAAATGTGAGCCTGTGAAACAGTAAAGTGATACACTAAGTGTTAGGCAAAACATTGCCAAAACAGTGTATTGTTTTCCAGAAAATGCATGTTGTCAGCCTTGGAAACTATTCGTCAAAAGACAGCAAAGATCTTAATGCCTAACTATCACATCTGTTAAGGTACACAGGCAGATGACTAGCCCTTGGCCAGAGGTTTAGCTAACTAAATAGAACATGGGAAACTACTGCACATGGCACAAGAAAATGCTGGACATACAAATAACACTGAGAAACAGACAAAAATTAGATAGTGCTGTGTGAAATGGCTAGATTTCACAGATGGTTAAGGGGGAATTATGTGAAAGATGGCCAAACTTGACAGCTAATTGGATGGCCGTACTGGGAACTTTTTGTGGAATAGAGTTTGCAAGGCCAGCAGAGTGCCTAGGTAACCATATCAGTGCTACCGTGTAAAGCCAAGCTTAGTGGTGTTAAAATACAAAATTTAGCAGAGGCGGGACCAAGGATGAAAAAGTAATGATGCGTGGGTTGTTTTATTTGGGAAGAAACATAGGGTGTGAAAGGGAGGGGGCAAGGTGGATGGGAAAGAACAGGCATGGAATAATGGAGAGGAGGGGAAATAAAAGGGGCCAGCTTTGCATAAACATGCTGTTTGTCAGTATGCTTGTTTGATCAAGCCTCATGCCTTAGCACTGCCGTCTGTCCTATCTTCTTACTAAAGTTTATTCTGTAAAGTATTTTCCATGTGAGTATGCTTTCCTTTCTGTGTATGAGAGCATGAAAGATACTAGTGATCTTCAAGGCAGGGTAGCTTGCAAGTAGGAGACAGCTACAGAGAGATCACAGGTCTGAGGGCCAAAGATGGGAAAGACTGCAGGTCTGTGGGTTGGCTACCAGAGGGACCAGAAGTCTGGACCTCCTACCAGGGGAAACCGTTTGTCTGTGAGATGCTAATGAACTTAAGGCAAGACTAGATGGCAAGCAGATCACAAGGTGTGGGAGCCAGCTGTCCAAGAGACCTTAGGTCTGGGATTCAGATACTGGAGAGGCCAGAGGTACTGAGAGTTGACGGATGAAGATACCACAGGTCTAGCCAGCTCTTGGAGGGACTTGTTTGTGTGTGTGCACACACATGTGCTCATGTCTATACGTGTATGGGATCAGCTGGTGAGTGAGAACAGGATCATGCTATTTGTGGTGTTCCACTTTCATGTGACTGCTAGTCTTGTTTATGCGGTGTCTGTAACAGCACCGGTCTCAAACCTGTTTCCGTTACCTGTTGCAGTTAGCTGTGGCTCTGCTTGCGCACAGTGGGACTATGTCCTCAGCCTTGCAGCTCGCTGTACTTAGGGACAGGGAACCTCAGCAACCAGGCTCAGTCTGGTTGGGAACTGAGGATATTCTGTGTCCTGATGTCCACTACATTCAGCCTCTCATAACTATAGCCACCATTAATTTTTCTACTTAGAGAAGCCCTGCCAAAATGTAATTAAGCTGGCAGAAAACTGAAGTAAGTTAAAACTTACCAAAATACAAAGATATAATTAATGAACACATACTTCATTTTTGCTTTTTGATACATGTAGGAAACCAAACTATAAAAAAACAGTTTCCTTGCTGATTTTGCCAAAAAATAGATATAATGTCTTCTTTGATAGCCAAATTATTTCTCCTTGTCTTTCCTAAGGTTGCACAGATTTAAGAGGATACCATTGACTCGGTGAAGGCTCAACTCTTTCTCCAAATTGTTTGATAGACTGACAAAATAGCATGAAAGTATTTGAATGCCAAATCCATCATTCAAAACAAAAACATAAAGCAACAGTTTGGGTCTCCTTTAGACATAAAAAGGATAAAACACAGCAGAAGTCCATTTTCCTTTTGTGTCACCTTTATGTACCACTCAGGTCATAAATATTCCTCTGCTTGCAGACAGCTGTAGGGGTTACTTTACATAGTCCCATTAAAACATTTCTCTTTGACTGCTGATATTTGAAAAGAGAGGGAAATGGCTGACATGAGAAGTGTCTAGTCCAGTAACATGCACAATGAACTAGAAAAGTATTTTTAAGTTTCTTCTGAAATTTACTAATTTTTAGAACCACCTTCAATAGGAAACTACATCATTTAAGTATGACTTCTTAAAAAAGCAAGAAAGAAAAATTGCAGAGATGAGCTGCTTTTGACTTTGTTTCCTTTTCAGCTTATAAACTGTTAAGATAGAATGGCATAAAAATGTTTGTTGAAACAGCATATAGTTGTAATGGCATACACACTATAAAAAACCAATCAATCAGGAATGGTTGTATTTTTCCTACTGCATGGGGATTGCTATTATAAGTGAATGCCCAGAACAAGAAATATCCATTAGAAAATTCACATGCTCAAAAGTGTGGACCGGATCATAAACCCACTTCACTCTGTTGTTTAAGAAGATAAAAAGCCTCTCGCTGCTTGCTACCACTGCAGCTATTCCCTCCCCTGCCCCTAAATATTATTTATATTAGAAAAATTTGTATTATTGCTTTCCCTTACTGAGGATTGTTTTTCTACATATGGACATAATAAAATTACTTCTGTCTTTACAGAAGACAGAAAGTGGACTGGGGTGCTCAGAAAGTATTGGCTTGCTTTATATAGTCATCATAGGCTTTCTTATATTGTCTTCATAATTACTTTCCCTCTTGTCATAGATTACTATAAATAATCTGGAACACCACAGGTGAATAAAACCCAGGCATGTTGTCAGAAAGGCAACTTCCTCAATTTCCGTGGTGGATGATGAGGAAATCTCAGGCTAAACCTTACATTTTTCACCACCAAGTTAAAAGAAATTTACTATCTATCTTAAGTGAACATTGTACTTCAGCAAATACCATAGTGAATCTGAATTGACTAATTGTCTGGTAAGTGCAAGTTTAATTATATCATATATCATAGGGCCATTCACATTGTTTACACCGAAACCGCATGCTAACCTTAGTTTTAAAAACCTCCATTACTGTTCTGATGAAAATAGTATCCTTATATGATCATAGTTCTTGGTCAAATTCTGGTACTGTTGCACCAGCCTACTATGTACATGCTTAGTCAGACTACCAGAACAGAAGTCAGTGATCTTGCTGGTACTGGAAACATCAACCATATGGTAAAAAAATAAGTAAGTTTAGTTACTTTTTCTAAAAGCTCTTAATATGGCTTTCAGGAGGTGCTCAAGTTGCTTTTCCTGAAGTCACCTTTAACAAACTATTCTATGTGTTTCAGCAAACAGAATTGAGAAGCACTTCCTGGTAAAAGACTCTACCAAGCAATTAGTAACTTTCATGGAAGCTAGATGAAGAGAAGAATCTAAAGCATTTAGCAACTGCAAAGACCTTTATTGTCTGTGTACTCCAAGGTCATGATCATTATTCCTATTATATCAGAGGACAGAAGGCAATTCAACAATTACAAGATTAAAGAAAGAAAAAGACATTGTTTCCCTGGCCTTATGAGGGCCTGAAAATTCTGTGGTGCTGCCTTTTTGGACGTTCCAGCGACATAACATCGGGAGCTTGATTCAAAAACTGAATAATTGTTCAAGGGCAAGAACAAAAAATGGGTAATTGTTCAAGTGAATGGTGTGTGGGGAATGTGAGTGATGTGATTAGACATGGTGTCAATAAGGATTTCAGGGCTGTTGGTGAGTGTAATGTTTGATTTTTCTGCAGTGTAATTGACTGAAATCTTTCTCGTCATATAATTAAATCATTATTTTATCGTGGAAGCTGTTTCATCATATTGAGAAATGGACAGGGTACAAAAATACAAAAGACGATATAGCTTCTATAACACAGTTAAAGCTTTGTGTTCCCTGTGTAAAAGGTTGAAAGGTTGCAAACACCATGCCGGGGGACAAACCTTTAGCAGTAGATTCTGGTTCTGAAATTTGTTCTGTTTTTTCTTCGCCATTAGATTCATCTACTTCTGCTACTGTAGTTAATTCTGGTTCACTCTTATAAAGCCTATAATCAGGACCCTGAGGAACGACAAGTTATGAGGTAAATAAACAGGCATTTTTGTACAAGCATTTATGTCTTAAGACTCAAACCAGCTATTTTGTGATGACTGTGCTCTTACTTAAGACAATGTTTCATTGTTCAAGTGCTATTGCAGCAGTATTTCTTTGTAGTTAATTTGAGTAACAACATTTGCAGACTTTCAGAAATTACAGAAAAAAATTGACAGAAAAATGTGGACTTTTTTTTTCTTTCTTTTAAATGATTTTCAGGAAAGAAATTTGTGCAAGGCTTCAGCAAAAACTGATTCTGAGCCTAGAGTTTTTTAAGAACTTGTGAGTAGAAGAAACTAATTTTCTGATATTTACTCAAATACAAGCATTTAAGTCTTAAGACGTTTTATATATGCACAGAATATATGACAGGAAAATGTGAGGAGCAAATGATGGAGCTATAAATAAAACTAAGTAAACAAAAGTAAAAACATAATGCAGAAGTAGCCAGATGACAAAATAAAAATTGTGACTGTGCAAAGGAAGGGGGATGCTTCAAGAACAATGTGGCAGTTTAAGCCACTTACACAGTAAGATCCATTTCTCTGATATCCTTGAACTTGGTGAATCTTCTTTTCTTCTGGCAGATGTACTGGGCCCCTGCTATAACAGAGCAAGGAGCTGCTATCACTGGGCAGAGGGGGGATTATGGGAGGATGCTCTGTAAAGTCATAGGACCGAGGGAGTGGAGGACGAGGTGGGACTACTTCCTCTTCCTAAAGATTGTAGAATAGTCACCTTATTTAGATGTGCACACCTGTTACAATTGTTTATAACTTAAAAAGAAAAATATATTACCATAGCTACACCAGCTATAGATTTTGGAATTAAAGGGACAACGTCACACACACACACAAAGAAGGGCCAAGAAAGCTTTATTTTCTTTGGGTTTTTTGTTTGTTCGTCTGCTTTTTATTTTATTACTACCACCTAGACTGAAATACTTCAATAGTTTCATTATTCGGCTTATCAAGATTTTCAATTCTAACAAGTGCACATTCTGTTGGACATGTATGAACTCTGAATCACCCTTTTAAAAATTAAATTCCATATATTTTTAAAGATTTTTACATAAATCAGACTCTTATAAAGTTCTGTAAGCCAGATGTATCTTGCATACACTTTAGATAACCATGACAATGTCCCTTTAAAACTGTAACTTCTAGCCAGATTTTCAGAGGAATTGAACATTTGGGAGCTCCCACACTTTCAGCTGTTCTTGTGGGTGCTCTGGCCATCTGAGAACCAGGCTCAATATGTGAACAGACATATAAAGCAATGTGTTTCTTCTCATGAAACGTGTGGTGGGTAGAAAACAAATCCATAAATCAGGGTTTATATTTCTAGGGTAAGAGCCTAGGGAGAGGAAAAGGTGAGAAATGCGAAAGAGAAACATACCAGTGAGAATATAAAGACATGGAACAAATGAAAGTGTTAGAATTATTAGAGGAGATATCAGTCTTTAAAACTAATTTATAATGCAATATTTTCACAGAAGCACACTGAATACATACTTCAGACATCCTTAAAACAATTATAATGTTAATTTTTTTCATAGGTATATTAGAAATTCAGTAATGCTAAAATGGTAAATATGCTAAAACCATACCTCATTTTTATATTTAATAGCTGAAAATGTCCTTGATCCCATGAAGCCTGTTTGAGGGGAGGGGGAAAGGCATAGAAAGAAAGAGAAAAATTGTTCTCAATAAACAGCTTTTAAAATATGAACTACAACCTGTCGCTAACAAATACACAAAGCATCAACTTAAAATAGATTATTTACTTTCTTCTTTTCTCAGCAATTGTACCATTTTTTCAAACCTACAAAAGCAACTCTGGAGCTTATCCTTTAAAAATGTGTATGATCCAATCTCACTTCCTACGGGATAAAAACAATCAGTTTACCTGCCTCTGAAGAGTTTCTTTGCTGTTTATGTTTACTTAAACCCTCCATGACGTCTTGAATTCTCCACAGTTCCTTCTGAATCTGAGCACGCTGTATCCCTGCTGACTCAGTCTGACAGTAAATAAACAGCATATATAGGCAATAAATTAGAATACATTGCAAGTGGAAAAAAACAGAAAACTTTTCTTTCTTTAGACTACGCTGCATATCCTTTCCCAATGAAGAACAATAAAATGCAGTAATGACAGGCACTCTCCTTTCCCACAAAAGTGCAACATTCAAATATTGTCAGAAATAAAAAGTGTGAGATTAACTAATTTGATAACATGTCAGTTAATTTGACAGCAATTTGCTAGTTCAAACTCCACTTAAGAATAGAATTGTATCTACTGTCTCCAAAGAAAATCCAAGCAAACTTTGCACAGGAGACCTACATACAACAAAAGAAAAGGAATCACCAATTCCAACCCTAAAATTGGTGGAAATAAACATGGTGTTTGCATACTAGTATATAAACTGTGGGCCTGTTTGCATTCATGGTCGTGCATGCTTTGTACTGCGTAACACAGATTTCTCAGCTCTTGGGCTTCCTTATAATCTCCCTTTCATAGCTGCATAGAAAATCAATCCCTGGAGCAAATAGCCTTTAATGCCTCCCAGCATGGACCACACCCATCTGCCTATTACAGATAATGTATGCACATCTCTGTGTGTGTGTGCATGTCTCATAGAAAGATCTCCTTAGAAATTCAGAACTTGTACTAACTGTCCAATCCTCCACAGCACAGCGCAGTGAGGTAATAAGATACACGTCAAAGCTCTTCATATGTAAGGCCTGAAGCAATGCCTAGAATATTTTTAATTACAATTTATTTTGATAGAATGATTTAATTACATTTTAAAATATTCAGTTAAATAGAAGGATTTGTGTGAAGATTTAATATGACTGTCATAGCAATTAAGGTCTGAGAAAACTACCCCTTTTTGGACACCATCACTGAAACAGAAAGAGGAAGCTTCCAGACACAGGAAAACCAGTGCTGTAGCTTCAAGAAAACAGGAAAAGCTGAAGACCTCCTCAGAACTTACAAACTTCTAATTTCTTTCTATACTTTCTAAATTAATGCACCACATGTCCCCTTTTTTTCTTTTGTGTAGTTTTTAAACAAAATCATAGAAAATGAAAGTGACCACACCTGAATTTCTCCAAGCCGATCAAGTTGCTCCTGCATATGGTTCCTTGTTACAGTTACGTCATACTCTAATTTATCATATTCTCTCCAAGCTCTTTCTAGTTCCTAAGTATATAACAAAAGTAAAGAATTACAGACACACATTCAAGTAAAAAAAAAATAAAATTTCTTTTTGAAGTTTCATGCCACTGAATAAAGTAATGCATAAATAGATATCAGCAATAAATAAATATGTATTTTAGACAATGCAATGTTTAAACAGCTTTTTGATTTTCTAATGATGTTGAATGGAATTCAAACAAACAGCATTTTGTCTTTTTACAAACAGAAAGATAGGCAAGGGCAAAATCTTCAGAATATGTCTTTATAGTCAGCAGGCATGTGGGTCTTAAGCTGTCCTTCCACCAAAGCAGAAGAGCCACAAAAATGGATGCAAATTTGTCTCTTTTATCACACAGAATACGTATGTGTGAGTGCACAGCATGTGCATGTATATGCAATGTATTATGCAAGACAAATGTAAGTCATCCAACCCTGCCTGTAAGGTTACCAGTGAATGCCCCAGGCCTGCTAATACACCATTATTTTACATATGTAAAACTACGAACGCCAGAAGGGAGAAGGTGCAAAAAGAAAATCTTCCTTGTGGTCAGCTCTACCATCTCACTTTTGAAGCCTACATCAAGCAATTCACTCAATTTAGCATAAATTAAAAAGTTAATGAGGGAAAGCATATCACTTCCTTTTACAACACAGTCTAACGTTCAGACTAAAACCAGTATTTCAGGGCCTACTTTGTATCAATTTCACTACAATAAACCACTTGAATTTGACATTGAAATATTTTTTTGGATACATGTAAGTAGGTAAGCACGATTCTTTGCCTTGTCATTTCAGTGTATAAACCATCACCAAGTGGAAAAGGACAGTAAATAGCAATTCCGCGCCCCCCCTCCCCCTTTTTTTTAAGGTTTTTGAAAATGCATAACTTGAAAGATCTTTTAAATATAATGGCCCACTATTAGAGAGACCATGACAATACAAACTTTTCTTCTTTTCACCCTGCAGCTGCTTTTGCTTAAAATAAGTCACCTATCTGATGAATATGTGATAAAAGTTTGTGCTTGCTACTATTTTGCCACTACATAACATAGCTTGTTTACATTATTTACTTCTTCTGTAATCAATTTTTCATACTATAAAGATGAAAATTACCACATCAATTAAATTCAGTATGCACTCATTCTTGGCCAAAAAGAAAAATTAAAGAAAGACTACTCAATGAATATAGTGAAAAGATCACTTTCCAGTTGCCTTTGACAAAAATACAAGCAAGTAAAAGACAACGGAGTTTTGCTGGAATGGAATGAAAAATAACCAAAGACAACCCAATTAAGAATATGAACGTGAAATTAATTGTTTAACAATTCATTGAGTTTTACTGGCAAGAACATATTACTTACTGCAGTAGCTCGCGATACTTCTCGACAGGTGCTAAGTAGTCCGTTCTGCAAGTCATCTCTCTGTAAGACTACATTTTGTATGGCTGCGGGATTATCTGCATTCATTTCTATCTCCTGACTTGCTGATAGCAAAGCTTGCTCAAGCGTGTACTATTATAATAAAAAGAATTATTTTTAATGTTCTGCATCATTGGGCTGATTTTCATTTTATATCAGTTATCAATGTTCTGATAATAAGCATGTAAAAGAACATCCACTTTAGGTAATAAATACAATTGTCCTACTTTCTCCTTGTGTAGCTGTTGAAGCTTCTCCTCCAGTGCTTGTACAACTTTATCTTGTTCACATAAACGGCTAAGCTTAGCCTAGTATATAACAGAAAATGATTGCAATTAGAATTTCATTTTTAACATCTTCAATAATCAACATATAACTTGATCAAATCATTACATTAATCTTTATATAATGTTATGACCACAAAATATGGATTCTAAAATTATGAAGGCATCAGTGTTGCATTTTGAAATTAATCTTAAGAAACCCTCTTAAGATACTACGAAATAAGTGTTATTATAACTTGAAACAGCATGGCTCAAAACATATAATCTATGATTCTACAGCTAAATCTTTACAATTTAATATTAGGTATTAAATACTGTTTTAATTTACATAGTCTCAGTATTATAAAGAATATTGTATACATTCACAGTCTTTCCCATGGTTTATTTCAGGTGGTAGTTTTTAATAGTTAGTTACTAGTACTATCCATGCTCTGCTCTGCTCTAGCTCCAATCAAGGCTTGGTTATGACTAAAACTTTTCTGCTCCAGTTTGAGCAAATAACTGTTCAGTGCACTCTAACCAATTTGAAACAGTTTACTTTTCTATTTGAACAACGTCTTTGGTTCAGTTTGTGCTGCTCTGATCTTCTTAACTCTAAGGTAACACTAGAAGCCTGCTTTCTTTTTTACTCTTAAAATAGCATCCCTTAAATCATTATGTCTACTCTTAGTTGGCATCGTGCAAGAATGACTAGACGTGCATATGTACGCATATACAGTATGACTATATGTGTCTATTTTTCACCACCAATTTTACACCAAACCCCTTTTCTTTCGTAACTAGCAACCTGCTACTCTGAAAGGTAATTACCCATGCTAAATTTCAGTTTTGGAGTATTGGTCATATTTCCTGAGAAATTACACCTCTCATGCTTACAACTGAACTACAACTACAGAGTTTTTCCCTTCTAAAGTAATTAATTCATTTCTAGAAGCAATTCATCTTTGAACAGATACAGTACTTGAAATTTCAGCCTAAAATGTAATACTTCATGCAAGTTATGCTCCTCAATTTCAGAAAGCAGTTTCTGTTGGTAATCACCTATATGAAGTACGTTTCAAACCCAAAAGTCAAGGGGGAAATTATTATCAAAATAAGATACAAATACCAACATTTCCAAAGAAGAAGAAATACAAACGACTTACATCAATATCCAGCTCTTCAGTTCTATATTTGTATAGTGTACCCCTACATTCTTCTTGTGTTAACTATAAGGAAGAATAATATCGCCATAAAACAACTTACTTGGACTATGAAAATGAAACTACTTTTCAGCTTAAGAGTTTTACTATAGAAACCAGCTTTTGCTCGAAAGTCAAACATACCACATTGAACAATATATTTTTAGCCATTATATATTAATGAAGATAAGTAAATGGAATGTGAAGCAGACTATCAGTAGAAAGTTGCATTAAGTTAACAGGCTATGTTTATAATGCAAACTGGATTTTTAAAGATGTACAACTAACTCAATCAAACATGGATTATGTTAGAAGATGAAACTGCCAGAGTACACCTAGACACAGTTAGACATCATTAAGTAAGTTTTCTTGGGTGCATTCTAAATACAGGGGCTCATTCTACTTGGAATTAACCATTCTAGGCCCACTAAGGTCAATTGTATTCACAAGGAAGATAGTCTGATGTGAATCTGCAATCAGAACAGAATGACCTAAATATACAAATACATGTAACGTATCTCGTTACACACGTATGCCCAGTAAGTGCCACCAAATACCTTTCTGCCTACTTTTTTATATGTCTTCCCTCCCCTTCAACAGAGTATTGCCAGAAATGCATAAATGGAAGCCCTTCTATTTTATCTTTGGACCCAGGCAAACTTGTCTCCTCATGCCAGTCAGCATGTAAGGTATCCTCAGACTACTTTCATACAGCTCCTCACATTAAGTTCTTAACTCTTTCAGTCTCTGAACTGACCAGTAAGAAGATTTTAAAATACTTTACATGAAAAAAGGTAGCTCTGCATTTGACAAGGGACTGTCACATACAATAACTACTTAATGTCCTATTACAGTGAGTATTGGCATAACACTCTCAACCTTTGTATTCTATTTAATTAAAAACATGAGTGCATTGAGTCCCAACATAGATTCTTTCCTTTCAGGTATCCATCATAATTAGGTCATCATGACTTAGTAGTGCAAGAAAGACTATAAAAACACAAGTCCATGTTAAAGGACACTTATAAATAAAAGGACTAGGGAAGGGTTAATCAGACAAGCATTCCAAACATACAATAAATCTTCAACACACTTAAGTGTTTCATTTCAAGACGTTATGTCCACATACCTCATGCAAATGCACCTGGTGACAATTTAAAAGTATGTATAGTGTATTAAAACCACACAGTAACTTTCTTTGAAATGGGCATTTTATGAAAATGAGTGTTGGAATATGAAAAAAGCCACAGCACTTTTGCACCTCATGAATGTCACAAAAATTAAGATATCTATTTAAATTCCTACTATTATAGAATTGTGTTTTTTAACTGTTTATTTTATCATAATGAGAAAAAAATGAGGAATGGAAATATTTAAAAAAAACAAACTCATAAACATGGCCAAATGTCTTTAACTTACAGAGAAAACCCAGTTATATTTCATAACAGAAAGATTTTACAAAAGAAAAATTATCCGCCGTTAGACAAATAGATCTTCCCAAGACACTGCTCAGCATTTTATATGGCTTGCCTGGAAAAACGTAATGTTATTTTTTCAAGCCAGTATTTCTTACACTCTTAAATTTTTTTTACAAAGAGAGACATTTAATTTTTTGGCATTTCAACCTTAATTATAGCCAAGTTTGAAATAGCTTGCCAATTCAGCATTCTTATCCCTGCCTACCTCCTAAAAGGAATATATTTTAAGTATTCAGAAAACAAAAACACAGTTTCAAAGAGCACTACACACGTGCTAATTCTTCCTGTTAAAATCCTATCACACTTAAAATTGCGGCCAGCTTCTGGCTTTTGTCAGGGGCACTAGCTTCCCACAACAGGCACTGCTGGAGAGCCACCTCATTTCAGCTTTTCTACTGCCGCGTTTTACGTAGACTTAGCACAAAAACTCTAAAAATAGTATGAAACACTCAATCCATCTCTGACAAAACAGCAGCTTCTCTTTCCACAGCACATCTATAAATTAGCTTAAGGCAAAAAGTGCAGAATGCTATTGCATCCTACTGGAATTATGAGAGGAATTGCAGTAGACAAAATACAATTACATATTACAAGCAAGGTTAACAACCTCATAACCCTGAAAAATGCATTATAAGAGCTCCAACGATCAAGTTATAGAAATGTATTTTATGTCACGTTCAAACTCACTCCTCTCTCACCAAGCCGTTCCTACAAATACTTTACCAGGACGGCGATCCCAGAGAAAGAGTGCCACCTACTGAACCAACGACATGACGTGCTGCTGACTTCACTTTTCCTCGACATTTGCCTACTCAAATACAAAAAAGTCCATTCCTCGTAACATGGTGGAATACACTGCACAGTTCCCAAACATTAAGGAGCCGCACCCTCAATACCTACAAACACAACTTAACCATTTTTGAAAGGCAAACTGCACACACAGAGTTTGGCCAAACGTATATCTTACACGTGAAAAGCTACAATGACCTTAATTGAACCTCTATATTATATTAGAAATAATTTGTCATCTACTTTACAGTCCCGCTACACAGTCCTCATCCCCATCAAACATCAGTACCAGATGAATCACAGAAGTGGATAAATCCACCACAATGGACATAAGATATCCTTAGAGGGAAATTTCTTCCCAAATAAATGCCGATTAGGCAAATCTCTCTCTCGAGACTTGAGGGGTTAAACCTATTTAAACAGTCAATATTAAAAACATTTAAGTGACAGTAACATTTCATTAACTTATAAGTTATTTTCAGACTCCGCTAACCATTGTGATTAAATAAACGTGGCAGGAAATTTCACACCCTGAGAGCACACTAAGCATCTCTGCAACATACTGCGCTTAGGAAATTAAAAGAGGACAATCTAGGACATTTTGTGGGGAGCACGAGGTTAAAGTCAGACTTCCAAGAGGCTTTTTTTTTCCCCCCCCTCCAAAGTATTTCTTATTATCAGGAAGCAGGGCAAATGGACATTTACTTCACAGTAAAGAAGATTCCTCTCTAATTTTTCATGATGCGACAGGTAACTTTTCAAATACAAATTGGAAATATAAGATTTTTAGGTCAAATACAATAATCCATGTGTTTATAACAAAACCTGAAAAATATTTCTACCTACAAATCTTAAAATTTAACATGCATAACAATTTAAATGTATGCAGCTGCTATAATAATGATAATAACAAAGTATGTCATAAACAAGATCTCCGAAACCTTACAGGAGCAAGAAAATCAAGAACTACTTTTATATGGCTTTAATGTATTAAGAACAATTATCCAAGCAAAGACCTGGATGTTCGCTTGCTGCACTCAGATTTTTGGTTTTCCCCCTTTAGGGAACTCGCACACATAAGAGGAACTGAGGATAATTCTACTTTTTAAAATCAGCATATATTGCTTTAGAAAACAAGATTAACACTCCTCACCTACTATTAGAAAGAAACAAAACCCCCTAAGGTAGAGATGGGTCCAGGCTGTAAAAAATCCTCTGTTTTTCTTGTCTGTACATATGGACATTGCCCTGGCTTATACTTGCAAATTTACAGTACAGTCTGTAGAGCAGACTGATGTAAGTCAAAGTGATTTAAATAACTGAAGATATAACAAATCACAAACAAAAATGTCTTATAAATAACACATATGAAATAGTATATATTTTAGCTATTTTACTAAAGAATCATTAATCGTTACAAACAAACAGGAAGCAAGACACCTTACTTTTAATTAAATACAAGTTTTTCTTGCTTTCCTTTGCTTAACTCTAAATGAGCTCAGTCATAAAACTGAATCGAATAAACAGAAGCAAAGAAAGATCCTTTTCTCTACCCACAGGAATGGTTACGGTCATCAGAAACTAGTTTATCATCTTGACAACAAAACAGGTTTCAGTCACTTACACAGAGGCTTCTCTCAATTGTTTACATTTATTTAAACTGCGGTGGGAAAGATGACTGGTAAAAACAATTTCTTTTATTTGAATAAAATATTGTGTGTTGTTTAAACTTTAAATAAGTTGCCAGAATTTTAAACAGGTTAGTTTTGCCTTACAAATGTTTAGAAGACTATTTAGGCAGTGAAATTTTGAGTGTATTTTTATCCTTTCCTGGACGTCAGTCAATGCAGTATTTTGTACAGGAAACCTCATCCGTGGCCTTGCTATTCTCCAGTTCATGCAATACATGAGTTGTTCTGCGCAAGTCTGCCAACATGTTGCAAATGCTCTGATCTGAAGAGACCACATCTCTAGTGACAAAAGGTTGTTCAGTCTTCATGACCTGTTAGATTCACTGTTTCTTTGACAAGAATGTCAAAAAGGTGCTTATTTAGTGTCAAATACGAAGCAGCAGGTACGTCTACAAGGTGAAGGCAGTGCGGTGTAGCAATAGCTTCATCAAGACAGCACTCTGAAATTTATTGGTATCCCTACATAAGCGGCCAGACTAGCCCAGGCACAGCTATACCTCAAATGTGTCTATATTGATATTAGAAAGCTGAGCTGGTTTACCCTGACACATCCAAAGCATCTCTGTTCATTATATGTTTGTTGACTTACTTGTCTTACTCCATTACAGAAAATTGATTTGCTTTAAAAAAATTGTAACAGCTAGGCTTCTTTAAAAAAACAAACAAACAAAAAACCAAAACAAAAACCCAACAAAACCCAATTTCATTTAGGGCTTGACAGCACCTTACTTCTCTCCTTCCTCTCCCAAATAGTTCCTTCAGGTTCCATGTCAAAGGTCCTATTTTGCACGTAGGAGCACAAATTGGATGATCCTGAAATCAAAGTCACTCACAACCCAACTTCCTTTGGAAAGCTGAGATTTTTTCATGCAGCTTTTCTGGATCACAAGCAAATATACAATGTGGAGTTCAGTTCCAAAAAATGAAACATGAAATTAAGCTGCAGCATTTTTTAGAAACATGGCAAAATGTTAATTACTAATAAATGACTGTTTTACATGGCAGAATGTCTCCTTTTCTTCAAACTACGCAACCTCTATATGTCATTTTGGCTCACAAGGGCATAAACGCAAGTGTAAGGGAACTGGTCAGGTATTTTCTTTCAACTGGCAGCCAGAATTGCACACCTCATCTGCTGCAAAATACCATAGTCATTTAAGTAAGAACAACATCTTTGTTGCAGTTGAGGCTAGAAACTTCTTAAACATTCCCTGATGTGACAGAAGCTATTCAGTTAAGCCCCAGTATCCCTAAGACACTGCAGTGCCAACAGATACGTATTGGCCATGCTCATAAGTTAATGCAGGTCTCAACTCACAGACAATATTTCCATTCACATTTCTGATTCTTCGTCCATCTTACCATTTACAACCATCACTAGATACTCTGTAAGTGTGCACGGTTAAGTCTGCTGTGACTTTATGAACAGACACTGCCTTTGGATTTACAGTCCCCAGATCAAAGTAATTTTGATCCTTCCTTTCTTCAGTGGCTAAAGGCTTGGTAGGTGCAAACAAAAACTTGTAAATCCATTTCCTAGAACAAAACAAAATTGCCAGAAATGACCAGGTAAACACCACTCACATGCTTTTGTAGTGGTCAAAAGAAAGAAGCACCTTTGAACACTAATTGCAGAGAATCATGCTAAGACGAATGTTAGAAGCTTATTGGAAGTTTTATGAATTTACTGGACACCTGCATAAAACATCAACTAATTAAATAATCTAGACAGAAGTTATTCAAAAGTGTACATTTAATACTTAACAACAAAAACGCAGCAAAAGCCATGCTAACAATATTGCAGCATTTTATAAAGCATGGATGACTTGTGGTTTTCCAAAGCAAATAAGAGAAACACCAATGTTATGAATAGATCTGAGGAACAACCAAAACTGTCACTAAGGAAAATTTTCGCAGATGATAAAGCAATTTCATTCACTATCCAAGACCTTACTTGCTGGTACAGTTGCGGTCTTAGCGCCGAGTTCTCAATCATAGTGTGAACCATGGTGATTAAAGGTTCATTCTCTTTCATCTATTTCAAATCAGGAGGAGCATACAGCAAACATCAGTTTACAGCATGGCTAGATTTGAAAGACGACACTGTAAAATATAGCCTCTACTTTAATTTTTTCTAATAATGCAGTAGATTACATTTTATCCCATGCTTTTTATATATTCCATCATTCAGTAATATCAACATCTGAAAAGTTTAATAATATCAAACGAATCAAAACCACATAATGCTCAAAACCAATGTAATATTTATTCACCAACTCTCTCCCTTTTCAAAAATAAAAACGCTTAAAATAAGCCTGGCTTTGCACAATATTGAAATGAAAAGTTTTATCGGATTATGCAATAGGAACACTCAAACCTTTATCAGAAAACCTTTTAAATTATAGATTTAATAACTCAATGTACATTAAAATGATACAAGTATTCCCAGCCTCTGAATATTGAAGTGAGGTTTAGTCTTACGTTCATTTATCACAAAATGCCTTTATACACTGCACTGATTTATATACTTACGAACTTCGAATCACTACTCATTGTATTTATCCACCCCCATATACGGGTTTGAAACTATCTCAGAACTGGTCAGACATTTTCTATATGATTAGTGTTTATTGATATGTCTGCAAATGTCAAAACCAGATACTTTGATTATTACAGTAAAAACTGCATACAATTAGGATTTCAGAAAAGTATGCAACACAGAAAATAGTATGAGATTTTTGGTTTTAAAAAGGAGAGTTTCCTAACAGTAAAGGAAAAATTCTGAAAACAGACAGTTTTCCTCTACAAAAGAAACTGAAAAGACACTTAATGCACAATCCCTCTCCTATTTTTCTTGGAAACTTTAGGACCTGTTGGAAACTTCAGCAATACCTGTTTCAAGTATGGTTACACAGGAAGGAAGTGTGTGTATGAATATTTATGGTCTTTCACTCTGACTTCATGTATACATATGCACCCAGCATGCATTTGCATGGCAAGGTTTCACAGATTGAAATGCAACAGAAAGTCTGAGTTTTTGATGCCTTTTGAAATTTCTTGCCCCTAATTATTTAGGAAAAAACTCCAACTTGCACATTTGGAGAAGTGTGTGGTTTTTTTCTCTCCTTATGGGAATCACATTTTTCTCGTTATAGATAGAGCACCTTTTTGTTGTTGTTGTTGTTTTTTATACATAGTAAAGTCTGATCACCTGGTAAGTTAATCACCCAATAAAGAGTACCTTAAGTATCTTAAGAGTATCTTAAGAAGGTAAGCCTATGATGCTGTTTGTTCAAGGCAGGGAAAAAACCAAACAAGCAACCTCTCCCGTTTGCTCCATCATCTACAGTATACATAAACAGAAGATGAGAACTGACACAAGAAGTTGTTCTCCCTTTACATGACAATTTTTTCCAGAGTGGGTGCACTGGGTGTTACCAAAAGGTATCTCAATAGTAAGATCAACAATAAGGTCCAAAGCCAAGCAATAAGCAACAGCCAACTGAAATATTTGTAAAGGAAAAATTGCTCTGAGGCTGAATTTTTTTATTAGGAGTATACTGTTTTGGATGCATTAGGAGGATTTCAACAGCTTCAAGCTCTTTGGCTAATTCTTTTTTACAATATTTCAAATTTTTCCTTTCTCACAAGTAACAGACAACACCAGAATTAATTTCTGTGGAACTGTTGAAAGACTGTTTTCATCCAGATTAGAAAAGAAGCAAAGTGGATTTGCTCAAAAGATGTTCTGAAGTAATGTTTTGTTCTCCAGCCAGCTCCAACTTTGATTTATAGGACTTCTTAGTATTTTTACTACCATTGGTGCTTAATCATGCTTATCTAACATTGCTTGCAAAGGCCAGGAGGGATTTCTAGAAAAGCTCCAGTTCCTTAAGTCCTTATGGAACAAAGACCAAAAACCAGATAATTGGTAAAGTAACGCCAACCAAAGGGCCTTTGTAGCAGTCAAATATAGAAAGCTTTTTGCCCCTTTAGGAAATAATGTTTCAAAAAAATACTGACATTTAGCTATTGAGAAGTTAAGTTCTTGAGGGAGTATTTATCTGTCACAAACCCTCCATTAACTAAAGCTAGCACACACCAAGGCACTGCATACTAAAGAACTGGCAAAGTACATCAGAGTTACGTGGGACACAATGGCAAGTCCCATGCTCTAAAAGGTGAAGGGGATACCTATTTTGTGTGAACTGCCTGATGTCACACAGTAACACAGCAGTAAAACCAAATAAAATCCAGTAGTCTTGGCTTTATCACTTTCTACTTCTAGTAAATAACTCTTTCTCCCCAGAAGTGACGCATCTTTGCTTTTATGTTTACTGATGTAGTATGTAAAAGCATTTTCCAGTTGGAAACAATGAAAAAAACATCCCCTTGACATATGACCTACATGAACAGCTACCTTATTTGTGAGCGAGCATCTGAGTAGGTATTTTGTGTTTTAAACTATAAAGCCAAGCTATAAACAACTTTTCCTAAATTCTCTTCTGTGTTTGATACAGAAGACACAGATGACATTTCAGTATGTACTGTTCCAGTGGCAGTGATCAGCTGGAGTAGTGGCTCCCTATCAGGACAGCTGACCTCACTGATGAGGTAAGACCACATGTTACTGGGGACAAAAGACTGAGCTCAGATTGGCAGTTTTATCCATTTGCTCTCAAGCTTCCTGATGGTAAAAGCAGTGGCAATAGGACCTGACCAAGCCATGAACTTGGCCGTGCTAGGTTTATGGCTGGACTCGATGATCTTAAAGGTCCTTTCCAACCTAAATGATTCTGTGATTCTATGCTTTTCTCCCACCCTTCCTCAGCTGTTTAATCTTCTGTCCAAAAAAAAAAAAAAGGAAAAAGCACTTTTCCTTCCTGCCTTCTTTTTACAGCAATGCTACCTCCAGCGCAGTGTTTTTTTGCCCTACAGCACCCCTGTCCTTGAGCTTCCCTTCTTCCTCTAGAAGAGGAGGGAAATAAAAGCAGCAGAAACAACAGTGGTGGCTGGGTCAGTTCATTCTACCTTTTCCAAATAACCTGAAAAATACAAGTAATTTCCTATATGTTGCTAACATAAGACATAGAATTCTAGGCTGAAACATAAGTTATCAGATATAACACAGGATATCTGTCAGCTCTATCCAAACTCCCTTGTACTATTGCAGCCTCCCTTAATTCACTACCTTTTCCCAGAACCACCTTCAGCATCTCAGAAAAAGGGTGGTGAAGAGATAAAAACACAAGTGAAACACCAAGATGTTGGCTGTGGGACCTTCACTCCTTTATTTCACAACTTCTTGTTCAAGTTCTGTTTATTTTTCTGCACCCTTTGCAAACTGAGAGGAACTAAAAATCAAAGTATATGAACTACTTAACACCTAAATTATTTACATAAATAGCCATTTCAAAAATACAGGTTAAAAAAAAAAGACTAAATGAAATTTCGCAGAGTTTCTACTGTGACAAACCAACCTGGGATATGCTGAGATCAATATGACAACATGCACGGAGAGTTTCACATAGATAGCTTGAGCTCAGTAGAAAATGTTTTTTCAGCCAAAGAAAAGTTTTATTATCAACATAAAATTCTGAAGTGAGGAAAAAAAGTGTCTAGCTTTTATTTGAAAAAAATTATGTTCCTACTTTTCATTACTGTTATTGTAATTACTGGGTACAAATACATTAAAGAGACTGCTGGCATGGATCTAGTAATACACAAGAAGTGATCCGTTAAAACTTGATAATGCAGAAGGCTGAGATTATATCTGCTCTCATAACATGTCCCATGTTGGCAAACAAATCATCATTGCCTAGGGTTGCTAGCTATGTCCAAAGAACTAATTCCTAAAAGGCATATGAGTCTCTCTCCCACCTCTTTACAAACCTTGAGCCAGCAGAGTAGTTAATAACCTCACTAAAAAAAAAAAAAAAAAGTTGCTGGACAATCATTCTTTTGGCCATAAGACATCAAAGAAATCATACAGCTGGATATATGTGTGTCAGTCCCTTTGATCCTTTTTTCCCCTATCTCTGAACAACAACAACAACAAAAATTCTGAAAGCATAATACAAAAATACCAAAAAGTGTAACAGAAGAATTTCTAAGCATCTCAAAAGGAAACAGCAGTACAAAAATGAAGGATGATTTAAAAAAGGCCATAGGATATTCTTAAGTCTTGATAAGAAAGCCACCTAAGCAGTACACAACAACTTACTGCAACAGCATAAAAGTTACTCTCCCTACACATGAACTTTAGTCTGCCTGAAAATTCACCTGTGCAACCTCGGTACAAACTTACTAATTACTGTTATGTATGGTACTGAATTGTTTGTGACCAAAAAGGTGAGAGCTGAAGATAACAGGACTGGAGTTCCACCACATGCCCTAGGCAAAGCAGGTTTTGACACTATTTTCAGAGCTTAAATACAAGTGGAAATACCTAATTTAAGTACACTGCAGATTTAAAATTCAAAGGGGGCAAGTGGTTATGCAAGCTGGTTATAGATGCGGATAATGAGGAGGAAAGGCCTCAGACTAAAAGAAACTTTGATTTTTTTTTTCTTCCCAACATAAAGGAAAACTTATAACAGACAAAGTAATAGAAAGATATAAATATCACCCCTAGAAGCAGTGGTACTCAAAGCAAAAAGACTCTTAGGGGGATTTGTTTCATACAGGTAGGTGGCAGTATTATATTAAAACAAGGGAAAAAAGAAAAACTGATCAGAAACTGGGACAAGTATTCCAACTTGCTCTTCCATGATTTTGTGATTAAGGTAATATAGTTTAGACTTGATAATGATTTCTTGCATCTCTAGTAGGGGTAATTATGGCACATTTATAAGATTTAGATAACTTTCCTAAGTTAACGTTTATCACATCATATTACATTTCTAAATTTTTATCTGATGCAAGTAAAAAGAAAATCCTTTTTACTACTCTGTATGTTATACAAAGGCAATTCTCTCTGTTTAATCCTATCTATTATACTCACAAGCTTGGCTAACCGAGCAACAGCATGGTACATAGTTTTACACTGATCACATGGGCAGTTATCCTTTATTGGCAATTACATTGTTGAAGACTGAATTATTCTCTTATTCCAAAACATTATAAACTGGAAAGATTTGAGTTGGATGAAATATTTTGGCCTAATTTAGCAAGCAGTTTTTCCCTACTGTTTCAGGCCTCCTGCAACCCCTTAAGACAAGACAGAGATGTTTAGAAATGCATTGCCATCTAACTGAATTGGTCACAATTCACACCTTGTTTCCAAGGAATAATAGGAAAATAAAGTCACTGGGTGAACCAAGCCTCTCTCTGTGTGTGTGTGTGTGTGTGTGTATGTCTGTGCACATATGTGGTTTTTAACAAGTCATTGAAATCCTATTACAGGAACATGCAGGACATAAAAGTTCTACGAACAGTTGGTTTTAAATGTAAGGCTGAAAAATTTCATTAGAAGAAAGAATATTAGAAAAAGAAAAAGCTGTAGCGATTTTTATATTTTTAACTAAAGGACACCTAGTTGCTTGTATTTCTTCTAAGCACTTATGTCTGTATAAGTGCTAGCAAAAATTTCCCGTTTAAAAAATTCTCATGCACAACTTGTACAGAAGTCCCATTTGATTATGCAACAAAGCCGTAAAGAGAGGCATGTGATATCACAATTCTTCACTTGGCAATCAATTACATTGGTGAAGACAGAATTGTACCCTCACTCCCTAAGTTATCAGAAACTGTAAAGAAGTAAAATCTTATACATATCTTTAAGAAACAACTGAGTAAAAGGAGAAAAAGTAATGAGCCATGCTATGATTTGTTAAAAACATTTTTTCATGTTTGACCTCCCTTTCATTTAATGTCCTGTAGAAACATCTAACTCTAATTAATTCAGAAAACTAAAATTATCAGAAGTACTAATTTTCTATAAATTGCATGTGTGTCATATGAGCTTGGCAATATAGTATGACTTTGGTTAAAGATGGTAAAATGCTACAGTTAGTGTTATTCTAAGAAGAAAATGAAGAACAGAAAAATTAATTGGTGAGTGGCTACTGTCTTCTGATGAATTTTAAATTGAGGGTTTTTTTTCCCATTACATGTCAAATTTGTAACTGATTAAGATATTCTGAGCTACTTAAAAAGGGCATGTATTAAATATCCAACTTCATAAAAAGCACTGAAAATCCTTCTCCCCAAATATTTCCAGCTTGACAGGAGCAGGCAAAAAGCATTAAGAAATGTAAACACACAAGAAAATTGCAAATCCCACCTGATGATCCAAATATATGGCATTCCTTTGAAGATGATGTGAAAGAATCTCATTCTAGCAGGCAGCAGTCAGGGGGAAAAAGGAAAGGGACAGAAGGTGCAGAATGCATGAAAAGAGCTTTAAAAGATGTAAACTAGACAGTGATCTTTCTGTTTTACGTAGAAATATAATGCTGCTTTTATCTGCTTTTTTTTTTTTTGGTGAACTGTTAACAGGTTTTGATCCCGAAACAGAAGTGATGAAAGTTTGCCACAAATCAGACTATGAACTACTACATTACATTTTGGTTTTACATATAAAATACAGTAAGCTCACGTAAATGTCTACTACAAAGACAACTATAAACCCTTTGATAAATCTGTTTTAAACATGTCCTGATTTTTGTACAGATTACAAATAAGATTGTATCTGATATGAGGCAGTATAAACAAATTAATCTAATGATCTATTAGTACTGATTTTGTTTATAATACAAATAGGTTAAAAACCTTTAACTTCAAACTTAACTAAAATAAATTTTAAAATATTCCTATGTAATTTTGACTCAGCTAATTTCAAAAAGCTATGAGTAAAACCTCAAAGGGTTAATAGCAGAACACCACATACACAATCAATGTTACTCTATTCTACTCCCATAGCAGTCAGAAAATTTTGCACTAACAGTAAAATGCAAACTTTGATTAATGAATGACTACAAGTTAGTGAGAATGGTACGACACACATTGCTTTATAGCTGACCTTTGGGCTGCTGGCCTCAAGTTTTAGTTGCATGAGCTGTGCTAGTGTGTGTTCCCGGATACTACTCAGTTCAGCTTGCTGCCGTCTCAGCTTTATTAGCAGCAGCGTGAGCTCCTCTGGCTGAAGGAGTGCAGTGTGAGAAGCCAAAGAGTAGAAAAAAGGTTAATTTGTATCCTAAACAACAGTTAATTAAACTAAGGGTTCTTAGTATTTTTCTTACAAAAACTTTCTCAAGCTATACAACAAAAGATACAGCATTTTTCCCAAACTGACCACTTTCAAATATATAATGACTACTCAAAATGCCACAATATTGTAACATTCTGTATAAAGAACAAAAAAGTGAGGGCATTGCAGCAGAAAGTCTATAGCTCCCAAACTTTTTCTCACATGCATATCAAATTGATGATACTGACTTAAGCAAAGGGGGAGATAATTCCAGCCATTAGGATATAATTATCTGTACATGGACAGCCAGTCGAGCTTAGTGAAAGAATCAAAAAATGCCCCCAGGAAAAATTAGTTTCTAAAATAATTCTTCAAATGTATGCACCAAAATTCAGAGTAAATAAAAAACCCACAGTAATGGAACTACACCAAAACCAATCATCTTTCACAACATAAAACTGCACAAGAATGACAAAAATAATTTTCCGTCCCACCTTCCACAGATCTGAGGCTACCAGTTAATTTATTGTTTTACTTTTATGACTAAGATGTACAATACAGCCTTAGAAAGGGATGAAGAATAGTATTTAAGTCCCAGGATTATATATAGGATGGAAATACAGTCACACTCGAATAAGTATTTGTCAGGTAATTCCACACAGATCAGTTTAGGTCAGATTGGGAAACTCTACCTGAACCATTCCTGGGAACCACTTGTATTAGCAATACTTCAAAAAAACCAAAACATTTAACATCACAATTATTTTTGTTATGTTCCTGTTTGCTTGTTTCTTACACTTCAGTCTCGTAATAGGTTAAATATTCATCCAGCATTTTGATTTTCTCACAAATTCTGAGTTAAAAAAAAAAAATCATAACCAAACCCACACACAAAACAACCCCTCTTGCTCTCTCCCACAGTCAAAGAATTTTCCCAAAGCAAAGTAGTGAAGAAAAAAAGCTCCAGAAGACCAAATATTAAATTGCTAAAAAATGAACACCAGTTTCTTAGAATAAAGAAGAAAAAATCCCAGAGAATAAGCGTGGCACTGGCACCGTTGTGAGCTCGTACCAAAGTGGCCCACAAGAGGGAGCAAGGGATTCCCACACAGCTTCAGTTGTCAAAACCATTTGCTTTGAGGGAAAACCAACACAAAAGCCAAATTGTCTAATGGCCAATCTTCCTCTTACAGAACTCTTTCAGTATCTGGATTTAAAATACTTAATTTCAGAGAGTAAGCGTTAAGAACCTAGACTGCTATACAAGACATTTTCAAGTTCTCTCAAAAAATCAGTGACAATGCTTTCAGTCTGAAAATTAACATCATTTCAAAGCACAAGAAAACCTATTTTTAGAAATAAGAGAATTGAAAGTAGCATCTTCAAACAAAAGGAACAGTGAATCACTTTTTCAAAATCAACACTCTTCTTGGTATGTTCTGCAAAAGCCTGATTTTAGTGCATTAAGAATAAACTATTTAATGGTACTTAAATCCAATGTTTGCAAGCAAACTTTTTTCCATAGAGGAGCCCATCGAACAGTAATTCCTACTCCTCTGTAGACATTCATAATGTCGCAAACATTTCTGACATTGCTGTAAGTGCTGTACTTTTGATACAGCTCTTGGGACTCCTGCAACAACCACAACATAAAATTTTGTTTGAAGAGCTACCTACAGGTTTCCTCCTCTGACCCCTGCAATGCCTGTGCTGTGGGCAGGACTTCTGGTTTCTACAGGCAGAAGCTTGGACCTCCTTGCCCCCCTACCTGGCTCATCAGCCCAGCTCCAGCAGCAGAGCCTGGGAGAGCTGATGGGGCTGTGAACCCAAAGGAATGTCTGCAGAAGACAAGGCGCAGAAATAAGGCACCCGCTGCCAAAGGCCAACCTTCAAGTTGCTGAAGGTGCCAGGGATTCATGCTGGGAAGTGCAAGAAACAGGGGTCGAGGCAGTGGAAGGATTAACTGGGGAGCTGTTGCCAACAGTATGATTCAAAATCGGTATTCTTAATTCATAACTCTCTCAAATGGTGATTTCAGATGGACAGAGGAAGATTATGGAAAGGAGACAAAAACTGCTAAAGAAATGACATAAATTCAGGGCAATCTCTTAGCTTTTGGCTAAGAGTCATGTTTCAGTTAGGAAGGTGGACAGTATTCACCAATATTACTTGGATGAAATACCTTCAATGAGAATTTCAGCTCTACCACAGTAAAATGGGAGATGTCAGAAAGGACATAATTTTACCAAATGCAATTTTAGTGTCCTTAAGACTTCCAAAAAAGGTCAACTTTACTTCTAGGATTTTTTAAATAATTAATGGAGAAATAAGTGTTCTGTGATGTATTCTACTCTCTCCCAGGAATTTCCATAATGTATCAAAGACAATTAAAAAAACAAAAACCAAAAAACCTTTATTTCTCAAAGAAAATCTGAACTGAGCAGCTACACAATATTCTCAGAATTCAATGGAACCATATAGTACTTCTTTATTTGCTTTAAAAAATCCCTGATAATTAAAACAAAGGCTACATTTAATGCAAGCTTTGAATAGAATAAAATTTCAGTGTTGCCTCTTCATACCTAAAGGATTATTCTTAAAAAAACCCTGATGTACTAAACAAAAATCCAACTCACTGTTTTGCCTTGGAGGTTCTGAGAAGTAACGGGCTGTAAACTCAGACCTGCTGGCATTGACCTTCTGTCGGGCACAAAGACGTGCTGTACAAAAACAAAATAGCACAGTATGATTCACAGTTATCTAAAGACTCAAAAATTATTACATGCTAAAAAAAATCAAGCCAACATCACTGATGGCAAATTTGCTATGATTTGTGCCAGCTTTGGCCAGGCATGCTCCCTGCTGATCTACTATCTAGGACACTTGAGTAGCCTACCTCTAAATTTTAGAAATAGTCTAGCTTTCATAACTCATTTAATTAGCAGTCCTCCCTCATAGTTGTTGCCCTACTGATAGCCCATATAAATAACAATTTTAGATTTTCACCCATCATTGAAAGCTGTTTAAAAAACTAAGATCTGTATACAGATGAGGTTTAAATCTTAAGTTTACCCTAATGATTTCAAACAGTCTCCTAATTACCCATCTCTTAAAAACAGGTCTGAAGTTAATGGCAAAAGCTAGCTGTGTAACTAAAAAAAATACAAACCAAATAGCATGAAAAACCAAAAGTTAAACAGGAGTCTTGTATAAAAGATACTAAATATGAAATGAAATACTAACATAAAGTGTTTCACAAGCTAAAAAAAAAATATCAGAAAGCAAAACATGGCTGAAAGGACAAGTAAGCATCCGCTCCACAGTGCTGACCCCAGTGGTATTTCTCAGATGTGTGAGAAGTACTGATTACTACATTTCCAGTGCAGCTGAGACATAAAGGATGTCAAAACAAAATGACTCCTTTGTTGATAGGTACCTAAAAACTTTCAAAAACAGACTTAGTAATCAACTGTCAGTTGTTTAAACTGCTTTAAGATGTAGTTAAAGATTTTTTTTTTCCCTGCATCAAGAAACATAAAGATAACCAAGATAAAGATTTAGGAAAAATGTTCAGGACCGTTTTATACAAACTCTAATTTTACATCCAACTGAAAGAGTAATTTTTGTATAATTATCTCCAATCTATTAAAAAACCATGCATAACACAAGCATGATGGATATAGCAGAGCCACATACAGCAGCCAGGTTTACAATTCTTCAGGTCTCCTTCTCAGTGATGAAGACCAGCAAAGTTACACTAGTCAAGCGCTAAGGTTGTGTGCAAATAGACTTTGATCTTTAGTGATCTCCCCAATAACTCAAAGACATCAAAAGAAACAACTAGGCTTAGTTTTCTGCTGGAATCCAAGGCAGCCAAACTTGTGGCTGAAGAACAGAAAACAGCACGTGGAAGGAAATCTGGGATTTTCAGTCCTCTTAAGAGTTCCACCAGCTAAAAGAGCTAGAAAGGAGAAAGATTTCTGTACATACCACAAACTATTCTGAATAATTTGCCTATTGACTCCTTTTCTTTCCTTTAGAGAAACATAATATCATGGACAGTAAGATTAGGACAACATGTTTTCACCTAGTGTACTAGAAAAAATATCTTTTTACAACCTTTAGACTTTTAAATGCCTTTTAAAATCAAACCCTTCTCCATGAAAACAGTGATGCAACTTAATCTTCATTATAGTAAAATATACTACAATGTAACATGAGTTTTACAGTAACCATATACTTCCTACTAAAAATCCTGAATAAGATTCTAAAACATTAAAATAAGTATTTTCACCTTAGTATGATGCGTCCTGTGTCTGCGATCAATAGTCACATCTCCCCTTTGCACTGGTGAAGACACTTCTGATCTGTAGGTCCGCTGTGGGGAATATCCTTGGAAACCAGCGATTGAACCATGAGAAGGTGAGGTGGGAATTGAATGCATTGTCTGATCAGAAATATTAATCATAGTTTTTGGGCTACTTAAAGTACTGTGTCTAGTTAGAGTTGTTTGCTTGTTGTAAAACTGACGTTGCTGCCATTCATAGAGCTGCCACATTGTGTCATCGCGTATCGACCTCCGTTTTTCTTCGGCCATTGCTGGTCCTGTGGCTCTGTCGTAAGCTGACGGCATTACGCTACAGAGGCTCTCTGGCCGTGCTTTGCTGTTTCTTGGCAGCGTTCTGTAGCCTTCTGGGTACCGGGGTAAAACCTGAGGACGATGGCTTGGCATGTTTCTTGGTAACGTCTGATATGAGATTATGCTGAAACACAAATTTTCTTTTTAAGTGGACAGCGTTAATATTATGGTAATATAAAGTTTTTCAGTATTGGTTAGGTTTATCTAGCTAACTCTTACCTTTTTTTTTTTAATACTACAGGTGTCATTTAAAAAACATGCAAGAAAATCAAGACAACAATTAAAGATTCAACTACACTGATTGAATGCACTGTAGTAGACAAAACTGGATCCTTGCTCTGATTTGCTGCTTGATTATATAATCCACATTTCATCTTTTCAGCAGTTTAACAGTCTAGTAGTGTCAAGTTTAGATCAAATACTGTAACTTGTCTATATGTTGGATACGTCAAAGTTTTGAAAGCTTTGAAGTTCTATACTGTTTCCATATGAGCCCATTGTAAATGTTCTCTTTTTCAAAAGTGAAAAAAAAAAATTCCTGTTGTTTTCCTAGGAAAATCTTGAGCAATTACTATGGATGTAAAAAAAAAAAAAAAATTTTTTTTTTAACAGCAGACCAAGGAAAAATAGCAGTAATTATCTAATGAAATTGTATTTTGCAGTTGTCAAGGACAAGCCATTCCATATCAGCTATTCAAGCCAAAAGAATAGCAAAATATTTCTTTCTCTGATAAAAATCTTGTATTGCTTTTCAACTCAGATATGAATTCAAGGGCTTAGTCTTTAATTTGTTGCCACATTAAAATTCTGGAGTGCTACAGTCATTTAGCAACTCTCAGCATTAGTTGAAATGCAAAATATTCCACAGTGAGGATTGATGCATGCCAAAGTATGACAAAGCATTTCTTGGGTTTTTTTTTGGGTGGTTTCTTTGGTTGGTTGGTTGGTGTTTTGTTTTTTTCCCCCAGAGGACAAAATCTAGGTCATAAACATCGATTCATTCAACCCTTATCTAAAATTCAGATGAGCACCTCTTAAAGCATTTTGCTAATGATCACATCTATGATAGATGCTTGCTCAGAAACAACAAAACTGATCTTCAATTGGACACGATTCAGCCATCAGAGGGCAGCAGCTTCTAGCTACACCCCAGCCTAATTCAGACTAAAATCCCTGCCACCATGAGGTACCAGAATCTAAAGATGGCTGTGAATTACTTCAGTGCCACAAAAACAATAAAAGAAATGATGCAGAGCAAATGGCAAGGTAAACGAGCATTATGCATGTTAGATCCTTGTGGGACAACTATCAAGGCAATTGATGATGGTAAAACCCACTTTTCACCAAAAATAGTTAAGCTGAGTATTTATGATCACCTGTAACATTCTGGAGATGAAAACTGGTATAAAGAGATTTACATACAAAATCTGCTACAGTTTCCGAAGCTTTCCAAGAACTACAGACATATTATCCCCATTTTATAGATTGGGCAGCTTTCCATTCTTAAAAGAAGAAAAAATTATTAAAAAGGGAAATGGATATAAAATCCTACTCTTTTGCTGCAAACCCTGCTTAAATACCTCTAAATTTCTTCATGTAACATATCATTAATGATAAGGGATTTTCTCCATCTCCATATTTAAAAAACAACAAGTAACTTTGGGGTTCAATTTCTAACTTTCAAAATATTATTTTAGCTATTCACCAATGGGTATGGTAAAGCCTGATATTTTCAAGAAGATACCTGGTAGCTAGATAGACCTCACTCACTGAAGCTACTCTCTCATTTTATTAATTAAATAGGCAGTGTAATCCTGCTGGCTCCTTTAAATATCGTGGACAACTTGAAGAAAAGCTGTCTGAAGTTCTTACTATGTAAAGATAGTTATTTAAAGTCTGCATGCAATTACTTATATTCTAGAACATTCAGGAAGATAACATATCCATCTTCTACTGGTAAACCATGAAAACTGTAAAATACCAATTGCCTTAACATTAAGCCTTGATTTTATCAAATGATGTAAAACAAAACAGAATTACCAGTGTCCTGTTGATACTAGCAGAAATGTCATTCTAGTCAAATCCAAAAAAACAACTCTAGACAGTACTGCAGCTTACAGCTCCCTTGCACACAAGAGGAGGCTGCTGCAGCCAGTCAAGCAGTCACGCACACTGTGAGGTTGCAAAATATTTCTGCAACTGTCATCATAAGTATCTCCCTACAAATGTTTCCATATGAAAAAAAGGCTTCCTCATGAGTTTACAGACTCCTTATAGACACGTTTAGAGCTTGTCTCTAGGATTACTGTTGGGTAGCAATACCAGTTCTGGTGTCCAAGTTGGACTATTTGGGAAAGCAACTTTGCTGCTAAACCTTTAGGGGCTCAGTTCTGCAATGTTATGAATACCCTCAGATCGAAATCTCAAAACAGTCCTTCATCCTAAAGAATGCAAATTCCAGCTGACCCAGAATATAGAACTTCCACGTCCAAATCAAGCAAAGGGTGGCAGAGTGAAGATGGAAACCTGATGCTGTACAGCAGACATTCATTATTTAGGGTGAGGCTTATATGGGCAAGGTGGGGAGGCAGAGGCTCACCTCCTGGGTTAGCAGCAACAAAACCCCTCACTTAGTACCATGCAACCCTTCTGTATTTTTTCACATTTGAGAAAGACTACTCAAGTGAACCACTTTTGGTGAAAACATTTACTGTAACTGACTTGTGCAAAATTAATTCAATAAAATGATACTGAAGTAGAATTTTTTTTATTATTATTTAAAAAACATTTATTTTTGGTTTAAAAAAAGGTTTGGTTTCCTCAAGGCACCAGTTGCCTTTATTTTTGTGGTTCTTGCAAAACTAGATGTCTAGATCCATGGAAATGGCAGATAACAACTTCAAGAATTAAAAACTACATTGCCATCATTCTCATTAATTTCTCAGGCAATCAAACTAAATCAAAAGGGTCAACCTGTTCCTAATCCAAAGATTAGTAGTCTTACAGTGAACCTTTTCATTCCATACTGTGGACGGCTAACAGCTATTTTATATATATTTATTTAATTTAATCTGTTTGTTAACATATTAGTATTCTTACAGTCCTAATATTTTTTTCAGTCTGACACGCCAGAGATACTCAGTTTGGTCCTCCATGATTTGTCTAACACATTAGAGAGAGAGATGCAACCAGGAAAGCATCTTTGTTAAAAGTCAGCAACTTTTTCCCATTAAGTGAAGACTACTTTTCTCAAAAATTCAAGTTATGAGTTGAACAGGTCTCACTACAAAGAGCCTTACTAGCCTCTCACCCCAGCCTTAAGCTTTAGTATAAACTGGAGCTTCTTTCTACTCTCATTCACCAACTTCAATTCTACTTAAATTTCTGTCTCCAGCTAGAAAATGGCAATCTGAACAAAAATAAAATTTAAAATTTAAATGAAACCCCATTCTAAAGACATCACTATACATTAGAAATTTGGATCATTATTCAAAGACCACTTCCACACAAAGCAAAAAAGATAGCTCAAGGCCAATTCTTTTTCACTTTTCTACTTTTATGTAGCACTGCATTTGAAAGCATACCCTTTGTGCTATCAATGCCACCCTTATTTAAGCAACAAGTGTTCTCCATAGTAAAGAATAAAATATTGTTAATTAGTAACATACTGTTAACAGTACTTCCCTCTATTTGATTCCCACAATGAAATCAGTTTTAGGGTTTTTATACTTGTTCACAACTGAAAAATGGCAGAGCTATTCAAATTTCTACTGTTTGGTTGCAAGTTTTACAGTCCAATTTGAAAAAAATATAATTGCATCAAAAAGCCTTCTCAGTTCTCATTACACAGGCATGCATAATAAAATAAATGTCAGAGTATGCAAGTCACTGACTGTACTGTAAGTTCAAACTTGATCAAACTACTAACGTGTATTTCATGAAACAACACACTGATAATTCCCAATTATATTTAATGAAGGACTAAAGGCAATGAGGAAACGTTCAACCAATTTTGGCAAGTTTAAGTCAAATTAATGTAAATTTTTCCAGTTTTTGCAAAAACTGAAAAGCCCCCATATTTTGAAATTTGCGGAAAACACATTTTCTGAACTTGGTTCTATCTTAAGCTCTGTTCTGCCATCTATCTATACACAAACTCCCTAATTTCTAACTCTTCAAAATATCTCCTGTGATAGCATCTCCATACTTCCTATCTAATGTAATATTAAAGTTCACATTTTACTGCTAGAGCTGCTTGTCTGTAAGCCAGCCTGGAAGCAATATCCCTACACTTCTGTCAGACAGAGAAATTGCTATCGGCACAATACTCAATATTGTCAGTCATTCACACATAATTTTAAAGCTTCATGAATAAGCACTGGAACTCAATATTAGAACCAGGAGATGTTTAATTTCATGAGAAGAAAAGGTTTAAGCATCAAGTTAGTTACATTTCTATGACTTACTCTTAGGAAAAGCTTCTCTCTCTTCAATTAAAGCTTGTTTAAAGTTTAAAAGCTCCCTGGAATATTTTTGAAGTATTTTAAATAAAACATTATTACAAGAATTTGTGAACAAAAATGCAGAAGACAGGGCAGTTTCAAGAACAGATTTTAAAAGGAAAAAGAATTGTTTTGATTGGTGACACCTTCTTTCTGCTAGGATAGAGAAATTTCTAACACCCAAAAAGGGTTTCTGGCCATTTTTATTAAGTTATCAATATAGTTTAATTTATTAATAATCACTCAAATGTTAATAAAAGAAAATTTAATAAATCTGTTCTGAGTAGTCACTTAGACACTTCTTATAGAGAACAATTAATTATATATTTATGTAATATAGACCAAAAAGTAAAGAATCTAACCAGGATACAAGCCTAAGTATTATTTGCTAGGAAGCCTAGCCACAAAAAAAAAACCCCAAACTTAGTACTTACCCTCTTGCTTCCTCTTCTTGTCCTTTTCCTCTTTGTATTTTAATCCACTGTTCCAGTTGCAGCATTGAATTAGTTCTCTGCATAACTCGTTCAGACTCCATATATGAGTGAACTGCATTGTGATGACCTCCATCTCCAGCATCTGCCAGGACAGCACTAACAGCTTTATTCTCAGACCCGTTTAAATGAACTGGTCTGAAGTGTCCAGCCTGAATTGTGCTTATGGGTAAAGTCCTGTATTCGGATCCCAAAGGATTTAGCTTTACACTGTTAATTTTCGTTAATGGTTTATCTTGTCCAACTTTCTGAAATCCGTATTTTTCAGCTTCCAAAGCTTTCTTCTCCTCACTTTTGTTCACTTCTTTGTTTTTCTGGTTATTTTGTGCCTCTGGCTTAATCAGCACCCGATGGTTTGAAATATTATTTGCCTCTCGAGGTGGTGTATTTTCAGTGGTTAACTTCTCTACTCTGGAAAGGAATATATGACAAGCTGTAATATCAACAAAACATTCATTCAAAAATAGTAATAAAAAATGAAAAGTGAATATATTGGTGTTTATCAGGGTAATTTCAGTGAATCCCTGTCCAGATATTGTAGCTTGTCTTTGAGAGAAAAATCCAGGACATATTTTCACAATAATCAAGGACAGGTTGGTTTTTTGGTTGTTGTTGGTTTGTTTTTTTTTGCTTTGTTTTTGTTTAGTTTTGGGGGTGGTGGTAGTGTTTTGTTTGGTTTCATTTTTGTTTTTTTGTTTGGCTGGATTTGGGGTTTTTTGGTTGGAGAAGTTAAGTGTTTTTTCTTCCACACTTCTCTATTTCTTTGCTATTTTAAAAGGATTTACAACATGGGGTAAGTTTTTTAAGCCAACTGTCAACTAATCCCCTAGAAAAACTGTGCACAAGAGGAAATAAAGCCAGAGTCTGAAAAAGCGGCTGTTCAGATCCTAGAGGGCTGGACATTCAAACAGTAAAAACATTCAGTGGCTCTCCAAGAGCTTCAGCTTCCAGATGCCAACAGCCTGAAATTCAGATGATTTTTAAAGCCATCTTTAAAAATGGCAGCAGATTACATTGCTGACCAGTATGTGATTCACAACACTGCTGAATTTAACATATAATGAGCTCCTTTAAAGAAAGCAAACAACTTTTCATGGTCACTGTCATCAATTAGGTTTCTCTGGTATGTTATCACTTTGGCTGGCATACATTTTGTGGAAAATAACTGCGGCTTCCCTAATTTTAAGGGAGAAAATAGCTGCTGACTTGGGGAACTGTACCACAAAAATAATGATATTTTTAGAACAGTTACTGCTTTACAGTACTTATACAAGTACTCAGTGTATGCAGTTCTATTAGCTATCCTCTTTTTAAAATTTCAAAATGTCAAGAAGCTGTATCTTTTTCCATACTGGGACATGAACTGAACGTTCAGCTCAGATAGCGACATTCTTTTTCAGTTTACCAGAAAAACAAACAAAACTCTAAAATGTTTTGATCAACATTTTTTGGTACAGGAGGAAAGAAGAGGAGTAGATATAATTCTGTAAGATTATATCTCTGTATAAAACCAAACCAAGAATAAAACTGTATTTTAAGATGATGTCAAACTAACCTTTCACACTGTTTTGAATCTTTTTTGCAACTGTGTCCAGATCAAGTGCCTAATCTGTTTGTAAAAAGGCCATCCCATACACAACTGACCAAGAGCACAAGTATGATCGCTCCTCTGAAAAATATTTTAATTCTACGTAGACTAACTACATACATAGCTGTAAGAATTTTTGCTTACCCCATCTTGGACAAGAGGCTTAAATGCCCGACAAGTCTATACTTCCCAACAGATTATTTAAGCCATGAATTCGCAACAGGTCGACAATTATTTCGGACAGAATCCTAGCAAATACATAAAGGACTGAAAACTGTAAGATCCTTACAAAATACTACCCACTGCTAATAATACTGGACACTTAATTTTAAATGCACCTTCCATTACTACCCTACTCTTCCTGTGAATTCTCCACAACATGAAAGGAATCAAGAGACTCCTGCCTTGACAAGTACACCATTTCAAAAATATCAGTCATGAAACAAGAAGACATCAATATCCTCTGCATACTGTACGTGAGCTAGAATGAAATGCTCAGGCACCCTGCATGTTAACAAAGGGTGTGGTTTTTTTTTTCCCCCATGCCTGTTCCTGACATAGTTGTGATGATCCCAGTCTCTGCTTGATAATTCATAATGTTATAAAAGTCCTCCAAAATTCACTCTATTAATATAAGTAGCTCAAAATAGTCCTTTTCTTTCAGTCATTATTCCTGAGCTGCTGATGTGAAAGCAAACACACACATCAAATGTACTGCCAATGAAAACACTCATACCAATAATCTAACATGACCATCTCTTTGGCTATATGCGTCAGCATTATTTTTAAATGCAGTGTTTTTTTTCTCATACATCACTATTAAATGCAGATACATTACATAAATTAGATACATCTGATGTTTTCTGCTATCAGAAAGCAGAGGGTAATATTTCTACCAATCATAGCTTTTAGAGAAAAAAAATCTCGACATAGAACCAGGTTTTATGTAGACTTTTGTGAGGGAGGACACGTGTAGTAGAACTGTTATACCTATGTCATCTTTTCTATAATTTCCAAGTTATCAGCAGAGAAATGATATGCTAATCTACTATTGCAATTTAAAAGCAAGGTGTTTTCTTTTTATTTTTTTCCCCTAAGACTGTAAACTGTTCCCAAGACCAAACATTTCTGCCTAGGTTCCTTTCCAAGATTATGGAAAAAAACCTGGATCACCTCCTCCTTCGCACCTCAAAACTGTACTACCCAGTGTTCTACCACAAACTAAAGGAATTCCCCAAACAGGAAAGTGAATGAGAAACACCATTTCCCACAATCATCAAGTCAAAAAAAGGTATTAGAATTTCAGTTGTCAGCAAGCGCTCAAGAGTTTACAAATAAATTTAAGGAATACCTTGCAAATAATCTTAAACATAGGTGTTAATATACGCAACATGCCTTAATAGTACCACCTACCCCCTTATACAGCACTTTATATCAATCTTTCTCAAGGTGCTTTACAGCAGAGCAGCAGTTGCCATTTTACAGATGGAAAATCTGTTGTGCAGAGGGAGAGTGGCATCTCTAAGGACATTCATGAGATATGTGGCAAAGTCAAGACTTTGTTTGTGAGTGTTCAACTCACACTATCATACTACTTTCCACTGTTTGTCTTCATTAAAAAACAACAAACCACAAAAATTACAGAATTGTTTTTCCATGCAATCTCTATGCTTTATCACGTCTTACTATGGCTATACACAGCAAAGCCAAACATTTATGTTTGACATTTGCGATGGTGTCGAGGCTGAATGACTGACATTCAAGTAGACTTCTGGGCTCTCCTTTAACTTTATGCATCAAATCAACTTAGTGTGAGCAAGAGATCTCTTTCCACAGCAAAGGATCCAAATGGGAAAGAATTATCAGAAACTAATAGGTAAATGTAAGAAACATAAATCTGTATTTATATTTGGCTCCATAGAATCATAGAATCGTTATGGTTGGAAGAGACCTCAAATATTTATATCTAGCGCTCAAAGACATATTCGACAATACCTGCAGGGTATTTTGAGGATGGGAGAGGGAGAAGATGAAGAGAATGAGCATTGAACACATGTCTTTCAGCATATACTGAATGCAGTTTAGAGATTTCTACAACCAAATAGGAATAATATGTATGGAACAGTAATACAGGAAAAGTACTATTTTCTGTTGTTTTATATAAATAATTCTGGAAGGGTTGGGTGGGGGGCATGTAATTAAGTATCGGATGGACATGAGGACTGTGATTTAACAAAGCCAGGCAGAGGCATTTGAAAAGAAAAAGCCATCTTTTCCAAACACAGTGACGTCAGTAACCTCCCATTGTGGATGTCGCTATGCTAACAAGCGCTTTTTCGGCAGCTTAGCTTATGCTGTTCAGGGAAAGTAACTACACTAGGAGGAGAAAAAAAATAATTAAAAAAATCAATCTTTTCTTAGTACATACTGCATCACTCAGAAGAAACAAAGGCTCAAGTGCACACAGCTGACAGTGAAAGGATAGAAAAATGATGCTCATACGTGGGAGTAGAGAAATCAGCATTTAGGGTAAAAATGATAAATCAGTATGTTGGTGGAGATTAGCATCTATAAACACAAGCAAGCAATCAGTGCTCAGATACAACTTCACTGTGGTCTGCAATGATACAACATGGAATAAGTAAGATGTTTTGCGAATCCAGCGAGGTTGTTTGAGATCATATTTTGAGTCATAAGCTTAAATAGTTCCTCACTGACTAAAGTATTTGTGTTCAATTGTTTTGATAGGTCTCTCAGTACATTATTAAACCTGAATTTACTACCTAGGTAAAATTAAAACAAAAATGTTTATAAAGGAGTAATTACAGTTAAGTCAATAGGACCAAATAATATTTGTCCTTCCCTGCAGTTATGCATCAGAAGGGAGTTTTTCTGCTGTGACCACAGATCAGTTCTAAAATAGATGGTTACATTTTTGTCACCTCAGTATCTCATTTCAGTGTTATTGGCTACCTATATGTGGGAAGTAAGAAATATTTTATGGAAAACCAGGCAAAACCCCCACCACCGTAATGATTTAAATATTCCTTTTATCTTTTTTCTCTCCAAGGAACTCACATCCTCAGAAAAATACAGATACAGATTGTAGCTGTGAAATTACTTAAAGCTGAAACATTCAATTTAACAGACTGTTGGGTTTGGACTTCCAGAATATCATAAGCGGTGAAGTACCTTTGACTTCGAGATTTAAAGAACTATACTGTAAAAAACTCTGACTTATTACTGGGTAATATATATTAACAAGCACTTAGGAGTGGCTCAAGATCAGCTTGCATAAATATTTAAGAAAGAAAGTTCTTAACTCTAGCTATTGTATTGTATCTAGTCTGTTAGAAAACTGTATTCAGTACAATGTTAGAACCTCTAGAAAAAACAGAATTGAGAAACAAAGGCAATGGCTGAATTCGACTGAACCAAAATCATTCATGATTAGAGCTATGTGCATGCCAAACTTTAGGTTACTTAAGAGATGAGGTAATACAATACTTAATACTTAACAGATTTTTACAGGGAAGAAACAGTATTTCTTCTGAGTAAGATCATATCCTGCTACATGGTCCATTTTAAGAACTGGTTTGATAGCCAAAAGATGGATTCTTTAGAAAACAGATGTCTGAAGGATTTTCTTCCTTATTATAGCCAACAGACATGAAAGTCTCTGAGATTTCACTGGTCTTGAAATGTATTTTCTCTCAAGTAATTATTTCAAGACTACTAACAAACTTTTCAAAGAGGTTACATCTACTTCTGTTTCATTCCATGGTTTCTGGCCTAAATTAAAACAAGAAGATGGTGTTACATGAGTTGCTCTTCTGACACTTGTTTCGGCTGCTGGCAAGCCCCTTCTGCCTGTGATATCCAGGCAGAAAAACACTGATTTTGCTGCTGAGTGCTTTTCTGCTTGTTTACTGTGCTACACTGATTCACCAAGGAGTAAGATAAGCACCCAAAGCAATGCAAGGCAGATTGCAGGTGCATGTATAGCTGGATGAAAAGTCTTAGATAAGCTCAGCTGCATTGGGAATCCCCACCGTTTGCTTATACACTGCCAAACACCGGGAATAGCAGACATCAGTGCTGGAACAGGCACTGCGGCTGAAAGAAGGGGGTAGGAATGCATGGCCAAGCGTTTTGTGAGGCTGGCGTGGCAGTGGACTGCACAGTCGTCTTGTTAGAGCAGCTGTGGCACTGCAGCCGAGAAGGATGACTAGCCTGCAAAGCTGCGCTGGGCGCCAGGGTGAGCTCGCTACGTGACCTCATAGCTCTGAGGCAGCAAACGTGACTGTACAGCTGTACTAATGAACTGCACAAAAGAGGGGATATTTACATTAACATTTTAGATTGCTTCTTATGTTAAAAGAAGTGTCACAAGTAACAGTGTAATATCTGTCTATATAATTTACTAAATATCTTCTACAGAGCATTGACTATTACAGGAGAGACTATGAAGACGTCAGCTATTAAGGAAGCTCTGTCAGATGGAGATACACTTTTTTCCACATTAATTTTTTTCTGCTACAAAGATGCCATCTTCAAACACTCAATCTTCACGGTACTGCAAATACCAAAAGAAGATCATTTCACCAGTTCAAAAAAGATTCAGAATGACCCACTTCAGTATTATTCCCCCTATGAAGTGCTTATACAATCAGTACATGATTTTTGTTTAAAGTTAAGCTGGTCTGATTCGATTTAATAATTTCTCCATCTGTAAGCTACCACAGCTATCTGCAATACACTTACAATGAGAACCAAAACTGATTTTTCAGATTAAGCTTATTATTCACTAAGCTAAATGAGATATTTTATTTCATCAAGGTAACTTCATTCTTTTAAGAGCAATCTCTTAAAAGCTCTGAATGGAGAAAGTAAAAGATGAAAATGCTATTAAATATCTAGTTGCTTATCCTCAATCTCACTCTGCTCATCCTTTTCCGTAACATCTACTATTCCCAAACATCAGGGTTACAGGAGACAAAGAATATAACATCTTCATATACAGTATGAAAACATACATAATCAGATCAAATTTCATTGTGGTAATTGGACCTACCACTCCTCCTTTCTATAAGCTGAAATCTTTCATTTTCAGTAATTTTGGGGAAAACACACATGACACCCGAGAGATTGAAAAAATAATGCATGTGCTTTGAAGTACAGAGAACAACATTTTTTTTTCTCTTAAGCTATTTCACTATGCTGTCCAATAGAGAGAATGAAATATTTCATATACTACCTATATATTTAAAGTATCTTAGGGACAAGAGCTAAGATTTCAACCTTTTCTTTAAGATTAGTCACTAAAAAGTTGCACAGGTACAAATTTAAAAGTGTTCCTAGTTTACTGTTATCCTTCCAAATGTCCTGTAGATTGGTGTAAGTAAAAATTTCAATATGTTTGACTGAGAAGCTCAGAAAACATTAAAACACGTAACATTAAAGTGTCTAATCATTCTGCATTACATTTTATGCTTCTACCAGCACCATATTGGAACATGGGATATAGAAATGTCAGGAACAAGTTAACAGGAATGACTTGCACTAGCAGTGTAAAATTCAGAAAGATTGCTTGTATTTTGACAACAACTTGAATGCGCTTACTCTTTAGCAAAAATTGTACCTTTTCCTTCTTTGGTACCTGTGTCTATGCAGTTTTTTACTGTTTTTTTAAATCTTAAAATTTCTCTGCATTGCTGCCGTTCATTTAGCTCCAGTGTAGCAGGAACTAACAGAGTGCAGAATAGATCAACTGACAGCACCCATCAGCAATAACTTCTGTGCCATCAATAATGAGGAGCTTTTAAATTTTCAGTAGATGAGGTTTCCATTATAGATGCCATGGAGCTGACCCAAGAGACCACATTCAGAGAGAAAACAATTCTTACTGCTTGCTTTTCATTGTCAGCACATGGATACATAAAGGATAAGGCTCCAGATCGGGTGATGACAGCTTAATGATGAACAAGAATGGCTCCCCACAGGTTGCCCATAGGTACAATTGTTTAATTTAGCCAGAAACTACAGTTGCGAATTTGAGACCTATGACAGTTTTAAGCCAAAGACTACCACGAGTTGAGCTGCTATTGCTATTCCATCAGGAGGGCAAGGGAAGTCAAACAGGCCTGCACATAGTATTTGTCATTGCACTTCTTTTGATGTCACTGGCTAAAGGAATCAGTCTGTTTTTTTTTTCTTCTACTCCCTTACACTCAAGGCATCCATATTCAGAATAGAACTTAGATCATTTTTACTACTTTAAAATTTTATCTAACATTGTTAAATTAGTAAGGGGTCTTCAATATAAGGAGAAATTACTTCAGCTAATTTACATTCTATTTTAAGGCATACCTTTTTATTTAAATAAATCAAACTAAATATGAGAAAGAAATACACTGTGACACTGTTTGGTCAATCCACACTACCTTTTCACAGGCTCTGTCTGCACAAGTGCTGCATCTGTCATGGCTTTCATCCACAACTCCATTTCCTTCCCTGTATCTGTGCAGAAATAATAGGTCCTCATGTTTGGATGAGCTGCCTGATTGGAAATGACATGGTCATTGCAATAAAAATATAAGATTCTGTAAAAGAGAAGAGGCAAATAATGTTACTGTACACTCATTCCAATATTTTCTAGAATAAGATTTCTGCCAATAATATCAGAAAAAATATTGGAATACTTCAACGTTTCTCTGTCACTACATCCATATTTTCGAAATAATTGCCTACAATTTTCAATCATAGCTGCTTCTTCATTAATACACTCAATAAAAAGTCCTTAAATTTCTTCAATCTGTTAAAAACTATCTTGACTATCCATTAATGTAAATTAATATAATTACTATAAATAAGATTTTGGCATAGATTTTTGCAGTCTGAATGATACAGTAAGTTTTAATTTGTACTTACCATAGTAAATAAATGATGTGTTGCTTAGGAGGCCAAAAGAAGAGCCAAAAGGAGCTCATAAAACAACAAAAAAAACAAGAAGTCAAGAGAAAATATTTAGCAGAGTGATTATATCATGATTAAAAAGAAGAGCTGTGAAACACTTCTAACAATGATTCATGTAATATTGTGATTTGAGTGATAATTAAACCTTACTTTTATTTATATGTAAAGATACTTTGTATCTAAATAACTAAAGAACTTTCATTAGTGGGATAAGTCCAGATGGAGGTGCAGTCTACAATTCTAAAACATCACACAGTATTTAAGATCCATGAACTGAAAAGACTAATAATAAGTAATATTCATCCATTTTCTCATTCTAGTAATTATGTCTATATTTACATGAGGCTAAATACTTGAATCTTCTGCTACTCTCTTATGCAAAAATCAGTCTCAGAAGCTGTTTGTCAATCCTGTTTTGCATAATAACTCAGTAAAATGAGTTCTGATCACTAGGCTATTGTGCTTTCAGACATAAAATTAAACTGAAAAAAAAATTGATTCCCTTACCTTAAAGGCATATTTGCGGTTAATATGGTCCTCAGCAGAAAGCACAGATATCTGGAAACTAGGTAGAAGTATGCTACCTAGTATTCCTTCTTCTTTCTCATCTGCGAATGTACAGTCTTTGATTAGAGAAACAAAGTGTTTTGACATATAATACTTGTAGTCAGAGATTTCAGTGAAACTCTGCGTTTAACAACACAAGACCACTAACAAGAAGTTTACCTCAGAAGAAAATGCATTAGAGAATCAGAAAGCCAGCCTGATATGTTACGTAGGTGTCTGTATACAGTCTCAGAAGTGTGCAGTCCACAAGAGCAATTGCACAGCCCCTTTCTGCCAACACGTGCCATGGAGCGAGTATCACCCCAGTGTGCACCCCCAAAAACCTGCTAAGCACCATGAAATTTAGGCCATCTGAAAAAGGCCACCTTCGACTTTTTCCCAAGATGGACAAGCAGAATAAACCCTCCTGAGTGCTAGTTCTGTAAAAGTTTAAGCAATTGAGCTACCTTATACAATCTGCCTTACGAAAAACACCACAAATAGCTATGCCTAGACTTCCTCTGGGGATCACTGCTTATCTGCATATGACTTCAAAACCAAAAGGCAAACGGAAGTCAAGCCTCTAATTCAGTGACAAGAACAATACCTGCTATCTATTGCCTGTTCGGTACAAATTGCAAATACCTATGAGAGCAGAAGTATTTTAAAATACTGCTTATGATTGTTGGCCTTTGAGAAAATTTGCACATTCTTCTTCTGATATCAGGCATATTAAGCTACCAGTTTTTATAATGCCCATGAAGAGTTTATACTCAATTACATTCTATTTGTAAGAATGCATATGTTTCAGATAATTTGTAAAAAACAAACTCTTCCTCAAAACAAACACCCTTTTTCCAGAACCTTGTTTTACATAAAATTTTAGAACAATACATTATAATAATAAATTGACATTTTAATAGGAAGTCACAACCAGCTCTTAAACACAAAATACTTTAATAAAGGAATAATTGGATGCAATTCACAAAGTCAATCTTAATTGTATTTCAGAATCAGAACTTCCAACTTACAAACAGTATCTTAGGAGACTGTCCCCCATAATACTTCTCTTAGCTGAAGATACCGCTCACAACAAATGACTATGTATTTATGAAAATAAGATGAAAACATAGATATTCCAAAGTTTCAAGCATGGAAAATTAATACTGTTACAATTAAAATACATATAAACTGCACACAAGGACTACCTCATACATGGATTAAAAAAATTCTTTTCCTGGTTCTTGTTTACTCACCATGTTCTGAAAAGCCACAACTTTCATTTAAGTTATTCATATGGGGAAAGCTCTGCCCAGCCATTTTAGTATTACATGATGTTAGACGTAAAAATCATGCTTTCTGGGATAGTTATTTATTTGGAGAACCAAGCATAAAATTATTCTGATTAAAAGGTAGAAAAGAAATTAAGGGAGTGGATTTACTTTCAGGTACTCAACACTGTACTCATAAGTATGCCTGAAACCATCCTACCTTCCCCTCTCAAATATTTACTCCTTGCTAGCCACACACACGCCAAAAAATCTGCCCTTTTTTCCCTGTCCCAGAATGCCTGGGAAACGTTGGGGGTTACTTTATTTGGACTGTTGTTTTGGGAAAAAAATCCCTTCTTCTGCTAGGTTATACTTTGACTTATTACTGAGTAAGTCACACTCACTAGTGCCATTTGAAAGCATTAAGCGTTTTTGTTCCCCTGAACAGCTGCATGTCTGGAAGGACTTTGGTCTTTGTTAAAGACACACTACTACATTCCATTTCCAGATTTTAAAAATCTGTTTCCAATCAGACTAGTTTTTTCTACACATTACACTGCCCCATACCATCTTTACTTGTATGGAGTGTATGAATAATACAAGAGAAAAACAGTACATCTTCTGTGCAGCAATAAGATCTTTTATTTGTTGCAACAATAACCTTCCAATATGAAAGCAGGCAGTCTTTTCTCTCTCCATGAAACAGAAAAAGAGCATTCTCTAAGCTCTGAAAATATACAATAAAATCATTTTTCTTTCCATCTACAAATCAGATTTAAGTTCCTAACATTGTAACACAATTGTAAAAGCTCGGTAAGACTTACTAACAAAACCAAAAAAGAAAACAAAACCAACCCCAACAACCACAATCGCGCAACCAGAAACACTGTTTGCAATCTGTTTTACTTCAGAGTAAGTGCATGGCTCCCCCTTTTCCATTTTTTTCAATATCTGAGATGGAATTAACAAAAACATAAAAGCACAGAGTTTAGAGTGCAAGGTTTTTTTGTGTTTTAGTAACCATTTCTAACACCTTTAAGACTGTAACTACACATGTTGAATGACAGTTTATCAGTTTTAACTGCTTTCTAGTAAGTGAACGATAGCTAAAAGCTAAGTTTATTATGTAAACAATGTAGAATATTCTGCTCGTATCTCAGCTTATTTGGCACACTAACATGTAGAAATGAAAAAGTAAGATTATAGAGCTTTTTGGATTTATTTGTTGCTAGTTTTTCTTATCACTTTTTTGTTTTATTTTGAGATACTTCAGTCCTTTAAGACAATTTAATCTGTTCTTAAGGCAGCTACAAAGCAGCACTTTCTAAAGAACCTTTGCAAGACAGAGCCTGAAAACTTGTTTAAAATAAGAAAACCCTATAAGAATAGGGTATATACCCAGAGTATATAATGACCACTCAACTAAATGCAGTATAACTGTATCACAATCAATGCCTCTGTGACTGAAATTATAGCCTAATTTTGTCTCAGCAGTGGTTTATCCAATTATATGTACTTCTTGGGGTATAGAAACAAAGCCTAATGATTATATTTCAATAATTCAGAATTTGTTAACTAAACTAGTTACAAACTGGTTTTATGTTTCATAACCTGATTTGTCTTGATTAGATAGATTAGAACCGTGCTGCACTTTAACAGATAGCATTTAAAATTCATCAAGTCACTGCTTTCATCATCACCAGCATCAACATCACTCCTACCAACTCTAGTGTCTCATCCTAAACTGAAACCCTTTCTTACCCTTCCTCTGCAGTTAGGGCTGCAGATGGTTTTAACTGTTTATTTTCCTCTATTTTGCCATGCTTTACATTCTCCGCTCTTAGCCTCCTTTAAACTATTATGGTTGTACACCTTATTTCAGGATTGAACACGCTTCCATACGCACAAATCCCATTTGTTTATCCCCTCAGGACCACAAAGTTAATAATCTGTAATGGTGAAAGAATCAGTTTTCTAACATACACATCTCCAGACTAGAATTACAAGCAGATAATTTTTCCTGTGTAAAATAAGTCTGATGTAGCTACATAATGGTACTAACAGATTTCTTTGTTCCAAATACAGCAGAGACTTCTACTTATATGGAACTGGACAACATTTCACTTTAGAAGTATTTATGAACACTGATTAGATTCCCAAAAGGCATATACATCCTTTTTATCATTCCAAAGGCAGAGTTTCAGCTCCTCTGAACTATCCCCTTTCCTATCCCCATTTCAGTTACTTAATTTGCATGAAAAATCAGACTTAACCTGGCATATTTAGTTCCCAGCAACAGAAGCAGTGAGGAAACAACCCAGAATTTAATAAAAAGAGGTGGCTGTGAATGGGTTTTCCCTTTGAGCATACTTGATAGGCAGGAAGCAATTATGTGAAATTGGTAATTAAGAAAGAAAAAAACAAAACAAAACAAAAACATAAAAGTAGCAGGCCTGGATATTGACAGCTATACAACTATTTTAATCCATTAAGTTAAGTAGCAGCTTTTTATTTCTTACATTTGAGTGGTGTGTCAAAATTTATCTGCTTCCAGTAAAATTAGCAAACGAAACTCTCCTGAGTGGAACTTACCTCTATAATAGAAGAGACACAGATCTGAGAGCACAAACCACCGTTTCTTCCACAACTTCATTCCAGTACTGTCCTGTATTAATCAAAGTGACCAAGTAAGAACTTTCAGACTGTTAATAGTAACAGTTCATAAAGTAAACCAGGTACTACATAACTGTGGTGGTGTGCTAGTAGTTCATGCTCTTCACTAAGATATTTTAGGTATCTTTGACTTCACATCACAGACTTGACAACAAAGATCATAACCCAGGAAGCCTGAAGTTAACATGATACAAGAATACATAAGAGCCCATTATTTTAGCATGCTAGAGACTACAACCTACAGTTAACTGAATAAATGCATACTTTTTTAAAAAAAGGAAAAGGGCAATGTCATACTTGGGGTACATCCTCCTCTGTTTTCTGAAGAAACTCTGCGGAACTTCATCTTCTACTACCACTCACCTATCTAGACCAAATTTCTTTACCAAATGAAGTTTATTCCTAAAACATTTCATTTTCTTTCATGGTTATAAACAATTTACACTGCACAACTCAAAATGAAAGACTACCACCACTACTGCAGTGTAAATAAGCCAGAGCACTGCAGCGCACACATCCTAGTAGAATCAGATTTAATATGTTAATCTGTTCCAAGAAGAAAAGTACATGTGAATTATCGATATTCTTGTAGTAAATAGGTTTTGTGACAACCAGTAAGAGGGATGCTATAACGAAAAACAGCGGGGTGGTGTGGGTTTGGTTTTGAGGTTGTTTTGTTTTGGGGTTTTTTTGAGAAAAAAGCATAATTTTTAGCTAGTATAAGCTCTGCTCTTTTTGGAGTGGGGGAAATGAGCTGAAGGAGGGAGAAGAAAAGGTAAAGCAAGCATTAGCTAGGAAATATTATTCAGAAAAGTTAAAAAATCCTTTGCCATTTTCATAAATAGAATAACTAAACACTTTACAGCACCTTCCTTCTGAGGACCTCAAAGTGGTTTAACAAACACTAATGAAGTTTGGAAGCACTGCCCATAGCAGTCGGCTCCTATTTCACAGCTGGGAGGGCAGACACAAGGAGGGGAGACTGCCTTCCTCACCTCACTGACAAGGTCATCAACTCAGCAGCAGATTTGGATGCTGGACCCCTGGCCCAAAGGACACTGGCCATAAAAAAATCAACTGTACAATGTGAAAATACCCAAACTTCTTCAGCATAAAGGATTATCACAAACCATCAGACAGACTTTCTGAAGAGGCTATTATGCAACATCACATTTATCCCATCAGTCAAGAACACCAACAGGTTTCTACACAGCCACGTGTAAAATTCTGCCAGCAATGAGACAAGCTAGGAGTGATCTTTTGGCCTTCTTCAGACAGAGGGAGGCACACAAAATGATTGTGTGGGTCTCATATTTTAAATTCTTTCCTACTTTAAAGTACAACCCTTCTGTATCAATAGATTTATGAACTGTTTCCTCTTGATTGTGATTATGTCATAACATGGTAACAGTATGTTCACAGTAAACATCTCCCAAAAAAAGAGTTGACTCTGGACTTAAAAATTAGTAGAAAGATGACAGAAGAATAGCATTACATGCATTGAGACAGCACACCCCGAGTCAAACAAAACTTGCTGTTCTCTGTGATTACATAAACATGTTGAGAAAGTTATCTTACTATCAAAAAGAAACCTGCACAAGCGTTCACTGTAAATTTCTGAAGATAGTATCTGTTGGTAAAACTCTTGACTAAATTGGCTTTCAATCACTACTACAACATGGAAACATACAGCAATACCTTTTCTTACAGAAGCCAATCAAACATCACAGCATTTAAATAATTTTACACATAAACCCTGTCCAACGGTATGTATTTTGACAGTGAGGTGGACTGAAAACTGGTTGAACTACCAGGCCCAGAGTGGTGATCAGTGGCACCACTGCCGGTCAGTTGCTAGTGGTCTGCCCCAGGGGTTGATACTGTGGCCAAGATTGTTTAATATCTTCATTAATGACCTGCACACTGGGACAGAGTGCACCCTCGGAAAGTTTGCAGATAATACGAACTATGAGGAGCGGCTGATACATCAAGATGGTTGTGCTGTCATTCAGAGGGACCTCAACGAGCTGGGAAACTTGGCAGAGAAGAATCTCATGAAGTTCAACAAAGGGAAATGCTCAGTCCTCCATCTGGAGAGGAATAACCCCATGCACCAGTACACATCAGCATTGATCACCTAAAAAGGAGCTCTGTGGAGAAGAACATGGAGGGGGGGGGGTCCTGGTGGCCAACAAGCTGATTATGAGCCAGCAACGCACCCTCATGGCAAAGGCGGCCAACAGCATCCTGGACTGCATTAGCAGTGTTGCTAACAGATGAAGGGAGGACATTCTTCCTCTCTAATCAGCACTACTGAGGTCTAGCTGGAATGTTGGGTTCAGTGCTGGGCCCCCTGTTACAAGAGAAAGGTGAACATACTGGAGTGAATCCAGCAAAGGGCCACAAAGATAATTAAGGGATTGGAGCATCTTTCACATGAGAGGCTGAGAGATCTGGGACTGTTCAGTCTGGAGAAAGGGCAGCTCTGGAGGTATTTTATCAATGTGTATAAATACCTGATGGAAGAGTGTAAAGAAGATGGAGCCAAACTCTTCCCAGTGGTGCCCAATGTCAGGACAAGAGGCAATGGGCACAAATACAGAAACGTGAAATTCCACCTGAGCAGAGGTAAAGTTTTTTACTATGAGAATGATCAAACACTAGTACAGGTTGCCCAGAGAGGTTGTGGTGCAGTCTCCATCTGTGAGGATATTCAAAACCCAGCTGGATCAAGTCATGGGGGGATCAAGCAGGGGAGGTTGTGCTAGATGATCAAGAGGTCCCTTGTTCAATTTCTTGATCAAACTACTCGACTGATTTCCCGCACAGCAAGAAAGTGCAAGTGGTCCGGTATTGCAGAATAGCAAATGTACAGCAGGCTAGGTACACTGTCACTAAATGCTAGAGATCACATACTTCAGATGATGCTCTTACTCATTTGTACCAAAATGTCATCCAATAAGTAGCTAATTAATTAAAATACCACATGTCAGTTCCTCACAGTTTATAGCTTCACTCGGGTATTGCTATCATTGTATTTTATGCAAATGACTGTCTTTTGTACATAATCACCTTCCCAAAAAACAAAACAAAACACACACAAAAAAAAGAAAGCAAAGAGGGTCAGAATACCTGTTTGTAGAGCCAGCCACGTCTGACAACTGGTGCATTAGGATTTCTCTTTATTGAGTTTGATCTCTTTCCGAAATTATGAACCTTCTTTGAAGATCGTGATGTCTAAATTGAATTGAACAGGTTAAAGTAAACATGACATCAATATCTGTTGAAAAATCATAACACATTTTCTTTTCTTTAAGGTCTTTTTCTTATACACTTTCCTCTGGGGGATTGCAGAATACAAACTGTATTCCCCTTTTAGATAAATAATTATTATGATGGTTCTGCTGGCTTCAGCATTTCTTTCTTTTTCCTCTGCAAAAAATTTAAAGACAAATCCCAAGACAAGCACTTAAAGAATTTTATTTCTTTTTTTTTAACAAGAAAAACAACTAAATATATATCTGACCTTCTTATAAGGTAGGTAGAAAGCCTACCAAGCTGCAGAAAGAGAAGTAAAACTAACCGAACTATTATTAGTTATGAAAAATTACATCACTCGGGCAAGAAAACTCGACTCTTTCCTGCTTCCAACACTGGTGTAATATATGAGAATTTGTTCCGATTTCAACAAGATATAACTCCCCCTTTTCCGAACATATACTAAATTCCTTTTATACTTTCCTCCCTCTCAAGAACCGTTCACTCTGTGATCTCTTGGCTGGTTTGAGTATTCATTATTTTACCTGGTTGCACTAAGGCCTACTTTGAAACTTTTGCCCTGAAACTCCAGTGGTTTTATCTGCTGTTGCTTATACCTTTTACAACCTTACAGCTATGCAATGATCACAGATGATTAAAAAAAGTAGGATAAATAACTCATTTTAGATTTTATCCTTCTTCTACTTGAGTAACCAAAAGAAATTGGAAAAGGCATAAAGAAACGTGCAGCGCTTTGCCAATTCATACTTCATTCTCTTCAGCCTACATTTAGGAAGTTTGTTCTGCAACTAAATTAGCTGAATGTTTACTTGTGTTTTAAATTCTGTAAGAACTGGTGCCTCAGAGACCATGCGATGTGATACAGCAAAGTATCCCACTATGCAAAAGAAGTAAAGTTCAAATAAGTTTTTTAAGCTGTGTTCATAGCTCTGCTCCAAATTCACCATTTGAATTGAGACAATACAATCCTGTGCTTTAGCTCCCCCATCTCTACTACTGAGGCTAATCATAAAGCTATGCAAAGTTCCTAAAGGAGGATGGCTAAACAAATGCTCGGGTTTTGTTGCAAATGGGGTTTCTCTATGGAAATTCTCTCAACATGCATCACAGAACTGAGCTGGGTTTTATACATGCTTCAGGGAGAATTCCACAGTAGGTTAAAAATCATAAACTGAAAACTGCAATTTAAAATGATGTGCAGCTTTTGTCAGCAATGCCATTAACTGAAGAATACAATGTAGCTTAGCCAAAAAAGAATAATATCACAAAAACTATGTGTGTTTGCCTTAAGTCTAAAACACAATGAAACAAGGTCATTTTGTATTTCTTTTTTTGAAATAATCAGGAAGGAACACAAAAAACAATCAGAATGCTTTTAATTTCCCTTGGAGATACAGAAATTTGACTCAGCTCTGTTTGGAAAGCAAGACAGAGCAAGCATTTCAAAACCTAATTAAAAATAAGAGTAAAAATCTTTCACGTTTTCATCTGAAAAATTCTACCAGTGCAAAATGGATAAAGGTTTGTAAGAAGTCAAGAGAATTATGACATCCAGCTGTAAAAAAGGAATGTACAGAGGACTTGTAATAATCCAGAGCACATTATAAATTTAACTGCACCTATCTCAGTTAACCCATATGGCTACTACACTGGCATATCACACAAGAGCCGTCCAAGATTTTGATCAGAAATAATTTATAACACTCATACCTGCTCTATTATTAGGTATTAAAGGTTCAAAACCAATGAAGAGTGTTCCAGACTTTCTATGGTTGTAAAATGGCTAACGTATTAAGGATGCTTCTGAAAACACAACCAACCATATGTACTACTAATGTCAAGTCTACTAACAAATTCAGCTAATTTAGATAGATATCTCTTAGGTAGGTCTGATAATAAACCATACTGACTCCAATTTCACTGAGCTCACAGCAAAGTTTTAATGGGTTACATCTTACTAACTTTGAATACAAATTTCCTGTAATTAAACACAGCATCACAAGTGCTTTCTAATTTTAGTTAATACAGGGAAAAATTTAGATGACTTGTGATTATTTTACCACACACTGCATAAAGGAACAACGGTTCCCAACAAATTCTGAGCCTCGAGACTGAGTATTTTAGGATATTGCAATATTGTAGGTGTATATATAAACTAATTATGGGTTCTCAAACTTTTTAGATCATCTCCTCCTCTTGTTATGTCTGGGATCCCTGGCTATCCCATGTTCTCTCACACATATATCTAATATATCTCAAACTGAGGAAACAGGAAGAAAGGAAAAAAAATAACGAAGGGTTCAACTACTTTTTACCCCATAGTGCTAAAAATATAGGACATATTGCACAGCTCCAGTTTCTGGAGAAGGCAAAGAGAAAAGGAGGATAGTGAATGAAAGGTTCAACTACTAACCACTTGCTGGAAAGGACAGAAGGTAAGAGAGCTAGCAAACTAAGTCACATCTGGTACCATATGACCCATTCCAAGGAATGGTCCCAGCAACTGTGATACCTTCAAAACCAGAACCTACGGGAGGGACCCTGTACAGTTCCAGTACCGAGAAAGGAGCCAGGAAGTCCAGACAGTGACATTCACTTTCCCAAACCTGAAGAAAACAAACACTGGCAGGGTTTTGAACTCTGGGCAACAGACCAGTCAGTAGCTGGCGCTGCACACTTCATCACTCTGCAAGCTGCTCTTCTCTGCTTAGCTGGCAGAGGACACAAAATTTAAGTGAGGCTTCTTCCCCAGTTTCAGAACTAGCACAGAAGTAATGAATTAATTAACACTAAACTTATTGCATCTATATTTGAAAAACATGGGTCGAGAACCTTGCTGATAAGGAAATTTTCTGCATGTGAACTTAAAGAATGGAAATCTAAATCTTTGTTACTTGCAACTTCTGTTTAAAAATATGTTTCCAGTCTTCAAGGCTTACATTATCTCCCAAACCACAAACCAACATGATGCTGCCTTCTGGATTTTGTAGGCAATTTCAGTGCCTTCCAATGTTGTAGTTTTCCATGAGCTGAGTGGGTTTCTGCCTCAGCATTTTAGCTTGGACCAGGAGGTTGCTGTTGAAGCAAATCTCCCAGTCATTTACTCTTACTGTGTTTTGGTTTGCATAGCAGAGCAAACTGGATTTATTTTAGATAAGACTAAAATGGAAGATGCACAAAGAGCACTACTGGACCAGTCTGAATATAAATCATGAAAACACAGTACAGATGCTCAACCCTGAGCACCGATACTGCCCTTCACATTGCTCCTGTTTACTATGCTGCTTGCTAATGTATCTCATGATCATTATCCAAAATTTCTGGCTAACCTGAATCCTGAGAAGACATGTATGGCTATACCTAAACTAGCCATTTAAAGCTGGACTAGCTTAAGCACTAGATGAAATATCCATAAACGAACTGATGAATATTTATAAACTGTGTGATACATCCTAGCTGTAATGGAGTTATGAGGAGCTCTGCAGCAGCTGTCCTGGGCTAACACTCCATTCCACTTACTGTGAGAAAACTGTTAGCCTTATTCTGCTGATAATCAGGACAGCAATGAAGAGCAGAGGAGATGAACTGTGGAGGGTGACTCGCAATATGACTGCCTTTACACATTAAAAAGCTGATTCCCTGAATGCATTTCAGGACATATAATCATATTTGTCTAGGTAGTGATTTTAACAGCGGGGGAGAAAAAAAAAAAAAAACAAACACAAAAACCAAAAACACCAACCAAACAAAAAACCAAAAAATAAGAGAACTACAAAACCAACTTCTGAATTTTAAAAAGAGAGGTGGAAATATATACCTCTGTAGCCATCTCAAGCCTATGCAGAACTTTTTCACAGTCAGAGGTATGTGCTAGTGGCTTCAAGTTTAGAAATACACTTTAATCTGATAGGGAAGAAGCAGCACTTGACAGAGCTGTAGTGTGTTATTTGGCCAGCATCACATATATAGCGGGAAAGGAGGATTAGAATTAAGACTTTTACTGGGGAGAGACTGATTTTTGCCTCAGCTCATATTAGGCTCTACACAGCAGCAGCATTAGGCTCCAGTGAGTCTTTCTGCCACAAAATAGAAACTTCTCCCAGTTCCATATCTATTTGGGATCAATCAACATTAATAAAAGGGAGAACTTATTTCTATATCCCTCAACTGTCTGAAACTTCAGTTGTACCACAAACTTTTCTTCCTTTCCTCATTACCTTCCAATACTAGGTGTGCTCATGAGTTCTCTCTGAAAACAGAAACACCTAGAAATAGGTGTGGCAACCACATGAAGTGTTCTTCTGCTCTGCAATTTACTTTCCTCACCAATATTTTACTCCTCTTTAATTGTGCTGCAATATACAGAGCCTCTACATATTATATTCAAAGGTTGATAAGACAGCTAAGAATTTCAGGTTCTACTGTTGGGAGATATGAGTAAAAACATAGATCATCAGTTGTTGTATATAGGTACAAGCAGTGGGCAATTTCTATACAGTTAACTTTGAAAACAATTAAACTCCTTAGCATTAAACAAACACAAGAAAATGCTGACTAATATTAGCTGTGGTCCTACTTTGCAAGCATTCATCTCCTGAAAACAAAACTTTTAAAATGGTGTTGCAGTAATTCAGACAAATCTGCATTTGTCTGATGTACAGTAATTGTACATACAGTCAGAGTAATCATATTAATATTTTAAGTGCATTTAAATAACTAGAACAGACAGGAGGAATGAAAAGTAGAACAAAAGTCTGTTTTTTCAAAATATCTTAATTGCCTCAGGAAGCTAAAGTGTCATTAATCAATGAAAGTAAAGAAATTACAGTAACTGGGCCATAGTAATCTCATGTTCCTTCTAGAACACTATGAAACAAACATTCTCCAGGGCATTTTAAAATTCTCTCTTGAAAGAGGAGTGTGAATAGTATGTTTGTAAAACATGTGCCTCTAAATTGTAATTCTTTTTCTACATTTAACCTGAAAGCACTTCCTAGCTAGTTCTGTTGTAATTAATTTTCTGTGTAACTATTGCAACTTACATCACAGTTACAACTCTAACTGTAAGTTATCTTGGGTTTTTTGTTTGCCTGGTTGTTTTAGGGCGTAGTTGGGTTTGGGTTTAGGTTTTTTTGTTGTTGTTTGGAGTTTTTCTAGTTAGTTTTGTTTTTTTTTAAACTGTCTTTCCTGCATGGACTTAAACACGATCATATGAAAGTTGAGATGGATGTTGTTACTGTTTATAATTCATCTGTAACTCCTTTTTTCCCCCCCCCAGCAACACTAATAGATTAAGACACTTTTCTCATTAAATAACACTTTTCTAATGTAGATCAAGGATTCTGTCTAACGAGACATTTAAAACAACAACAAAAAAGTTTCCAAAACGCACTTAAAGAAACCTTACAATGTTTCCTACCACATGGAAAATAAATTATTTAAATCCAAGCTTCTGAAATTAAGGAATTTGCTCAGTTAAAATACATTCCAAAATTTATTTTTCTCTTGCAGGCTGGATTAATCTGCTGAAAAGCACTACTCAAGGTTAAAGTTTTCAATGACTAGCAAAAGTATGGGGTTTTTTTCCTTGTTTAAATGTTAACTGCTGGGTAGAAGAGATTATAGGGCTCTTTGTCATCACTGATCAAAGATATTATCTTCTTGTCCTAGCAAACTTAAGGAAATCCTTAATTTTGTAGCAAGTGCACTTTCCTTTCAGGAAAGCTGTCCAGAAAATGGAAAGAAATGCATGCAATAGCCTCATCAGCTTTATCCAATAAACTTGATATAATTGAACCCATCACCTCGATAAACACATGGGCGTTTACCTTCTGAGATGCTGGGTGAATGGAGAAAGTGGGACACAAATTAAGGTGACCTAGGAATCTCCAGGACTTTTCCCAGGAACTCTCCTAGGAAACCAGGACTTCTACTTATGGTTCAGTGATAGCAAATCATGTTGTCTGCCCTTTGATTTTACCACAGGGTCACCTTCCATCTCTCTTGTAACTACTTCTTACAACTGTAATTCTCTCTATTTTACCTGGAGAAATCTAGTCAATTGTTTGTGATTCAGCACTTTCCGTAACAATGCTTGCCCACATGTCTGATCAGTCACTCCAGATTTTTCTGTTCACACAGTTTAGAAAGGTCAGATTCTGTAAACAATTTAAGTACCTGCAAGTCATAAGATCTGAGATACCTGATAAAAATTACAGCTTCAGTGATAATTTGTTTCAGACACTTCAGTTTCCAAATTAAACATGACAGGAGCCAAATGCCCCGGAAAAGATAGATGCTTTGTTTCTCTTTTGCAATAGAATACTAATATATAGCACTGTCTAGTACCTTGTGGAATAACTGTATGATTTTGATTTAATTTGGATGTAAAGACTTACTCTGCCCACAGGGCTCATTGGATGAGTAGCATAATCTGATGTCAGATTATAGTTAGTTGCTTCACATATCATGCTTACTGGTCGTTCCTTCTTTTCTTCAGATGTCATTGCTGCAGCAGTCCTGAAAATAGAATATGGAATAGCACTAGAACATGCTGTCTGTGTAGACTGCTATTAAAAAGCATCCCTAGATGTCGCCTAATACAGCCTGTGTCCTATTTTTCCAATTTGAAAGCAATTCACACTTCATTGTAAAGTTATCCGCACTGTGTTTTAAGCTTAAATCTATTATAGATTAATTTTAAGACATCTCTATTAGCTTAAGATGTTGGTGGGAGGGCAAAAGACAGATACGAGCATGAGATGGAAATGGGAAGAAATGCTTTCCAAAAACCCCATATGGCTTTGTCCCACTTCAGTGAGAACATGCATGTTTGTGAAATTTCACGTATTGCAGTTCTGATGGTTTTCACTCCAGTCACTGTGTAACATGTTGCAGCAGTGGTGGTCAGTAGGACACCCAATACCCAGCCACATATAAAATCTTGAGGTCAGGTATGACTTCCATGCATACATTCTCATATTGTTGAGTATTCTACAAAACTAATGCAAAGATAGCAAAACCAAGTTATTATCCAATGATTCAGAAAGTGTTTCAACTGGCCAAGAAAACAACCAGTTGAGGAGAAACTATCAGGCAAAACATGATAGATTAAAGGAATGCAATTGTCCCTAAGTGATTAAAAAATGTATTCCTTTTTGGAAGTTTATTGGATTATTATATAAGTCATTTGCTAACACTACAGAGTAAGTAAAGTGGCAAGTGGAAATTCAAACAGTGCATAAACACGGTGCATTTCTAACATATAACTAATTTGGGCTATGGTTTTGATCTTAAAAAATAGTATTAAATATTTAATATTACTTTCAAATAATTTAAACAAGTAAAACATTATACATGCTAATCTGACCTGGCAAAAATAAATTTCACAATTAGCAATCACTGAATCTTACTTCAATATTAACAAGTTTTAAAACATGTATTTTACAGACTGAAACAGCTGCCACTTACTGTTCATTCACAACAAAAATACAGTTGTCCTGTGATGGTTGCCCTGTTACTGGATGCTTGCAGGTTACTTTTCGTTCATTATGACTGTGGAAGAGAGATAAGAAAAATTATTAGGCAATAATTTTTTGATTTTCCAACTCAAGTGTATAAATCCAGTACATCAAGTATATCGGCCCAGCAAAAACAATTATGAATATTTCATTATGGCACATAACAGTGTATGTGTACACACACACACAAATGCGCATATATATATAAAGTAACAAAAAGAGTGATAACAATTATTAAAGAATCTTCATTAATACTCTGGAAATAGATGGAAAATATTGGCACTGGGTTGGTAATGATTTTTAATTTAAAAACTACATCAGTAAGAGTGTTACTAGTTCGTATGTAAACACTGATAATTCACTTCCAGTAAGTCTTTATATATTCATAAATAGGATTTCCGCTAGACAGGGACAAAGTTAAACATAAGACATAAACAACCGCTCTGTAGGGATAAAATACCACTACTGTAAAAGCAGTTGTCTTCTAGCTTAGAATGTGAAGTTACTAGTTTAAAATTTTCCAGTAATACAGATAAATATTCAGTAATTGGAACAAGAGTGCTGCATTTCAACCACAGTTCTACTCTTGCTGGTGACTTTTGAATTCAGAGTGCTACTCCCCTACAGCAACCTTGGGAGTCCTTCCCAGCGGCAGGGAGCCTGCCGGCGGAGGGCTTCACCCTCAGCAGCACAAAACACCCACTTCACAGTATCTTTGCCCTGAACTGCAGGTGTTCCTAGATCACAGCAGCTCCCACAATTTGGAAGAAATTGCCAAAATTCAACAACTATCACCTGCTGCCACTCAAGAAGGAAATGTTTTGAGCCCTCGAGCCCTGGAGGGGAAGGAAGAGAAGGGGAGGAATTGCCTTTACTGCCTACCAGCCATGTCAATCAGCTGACAGTTATAAACCTTGTGCCTGGTGCAGACCAGGGTTTTTCTACCCCTGGCCTCCAGGCCCCAGCCCCAGTTACACTACGAGCACACCTGAGAGCGTGGAGCTGACACAGCAGCAAGGCTACACAGCTACGAGAGGTGAGGGTGGCTGAACTGCAAGGACCCCTTCTGAACTCTCTAGCCCCAAAAGGTAGAACAGAGAGCAGGAAAGGTGCACTGACAAAATTTAAACATGGTTCAGTGATTAAAAAGCATACAAGCAGAAATCAGACTAAGAAAGGGCAATGAGTATACAATGCAGATGCATTATTTGGATATAACCCACACGCTTCAAAGCAAACTCACTTCTTCTGTTTTTAACACTTCAAATAATATTTCTAAACCAAAAAGTATATAGTGCAAAATCCCAGTATCTGAAATCAGCACTATAAATCACAAAGAAAATAATTCCATTTGATAGTGTTTACGTTTGCAAATAATAAGCGACAATAATCTTTTTCATGTAGGGTGTCTTATATATTACTATGCCTTTCTTATCACAGTTTCAGCCTTGAAAATTATTCTTGGATGGAGAACAAACTAGACAAAAAAAAAAAGTGCTTTAGTTGCAAGACAGCAGAAGAGGTGCAGAACAACAAAAGCTCTGAATGCCACTTTATCCTTAATACCTACTTCTTTTGTTACGTATTCATTTAACCAACTTAGCTTTCACAACTATGAAGCACAGCTCATCTTGCAAACGTTACTCTCTCTACCCTTCCTGCTTCTTAAAACAACCTGGACTTAACAAGACTATCTTAACATTTCCCAGTTTTTTTTTTGAAAATTCCTTTGGATCATAACGTTTTGCAATTATGGAGCATTACTAACTAAAAGTTACCTCCAAACAAAAGCCTAATAAAATATTCACACTACTTTCATGGTCAATGGATAGTTGGATAAATCTGCATAAACGTAAAGCACAAGATTAGAAAGATAGCCCAATTGTTTCAACTTTCTTTACTGGGATTTTAAAAACCTACTAATACCTAAATGGATAGACATGTTATGGAGCTTAACTAACGAGCTAGCAAATGCCAGTACTTTATCTTCATACCAAATTCAGCAGAATTCTACCTTTAGCTTCTAAAGAAGATTCTGTTGCAGAAATGCATCCATTACAATGAGGGGACAGAAAAGAGGGGACCTGACTATGTCTGTGCCATTCTTAATTGCCATGGTCATACAATGGCTTCCAAGTGAAAATGGCCCAGATTGAAGAGAATTAAAATTCAAAAAATTCCTGAGGATGCATCCAGGATTTTTTGTGATTCTGCTTTTTCTTCACTTCCAAAAATTTTTTTTTGTTCCCTCTGACATTTCAGAAACTCTCACACCAAACTGAAGAAAAAAATAATTATGAGCTGGCACTCCACAAGCTTTGCCAAAATGTTGCCATCTTGTTCATGTTAAACCTTGACAGCTGGCTATCAGCTGACATCCAGCAACGTAGAAATAAATGCTGAAGGACCATCGATACTCAGGACCGCTACAGAGGAGGCACATCCCATGTTTTGTATGAGTGCATTAAGCTCACATTGACATAGGAAGAGGCCACAAGACTGTAAAGGGGAGGTCATACAAAACCAGGAGGGAAAGCAGGAAGGGGGAGGAAAAGAAGAGAGAGAGAGGAAGCACTGACACAAACCTATTCAAGAATATTTTGTTTCAGGCTTGAGTCATATATCACATCAGTATTCCAAAAGTACCAAAATGTTTTTGGATGAAATACAGTTTTCCTTACTACTCTCACTAATGTCAAGATGTAGAGAGGTGTAGCTGACAGTACATAAAAAAAGGCAAAAAAATACCGTAGACATGAAACGCTCTCCTGTGGGATATACGATACTTTCTTTCTAGCATTTGAGATACCTTTATAGTCACTTCCTTCTAAAAAGGTGAGGCAAAGGAAGAACAACCTTTTCTTTCTCTTCAGCTTAGACGCAAGTGAAATCATGATTGAACACTGGCAATTCAGCTTGTACAACTAAGAAGTGTGACAACTGTAAATATGTCTAACTGGATGAACAGATTTTAAATACTTTCATTTCAAAACTTTTTCACTACTCATCTGAATTATTGCATTTTTGGCATTAATTTAGCTGATATTTTGACAAGACTCTTCAAAATACTTGTGTAAAGCGTAGAGTAGCTTGATAACTATTGTCATAATCCTCCCACATAACAGTAGGTTAAGGCATTTGTTCTAAACTCGATCTTGCAGACTACAGGGAGTTTCATTAAAACCAAACTACAATTTGATATTCACAACCTTCAACATACGATTTAGACAGTTGTTCAGTTATCCATGAATTTCCAGGTCCACACACACACTTAGTATTTCATATATTACACTATAATAATACATATTTCATCAATAAATCTCAGGGGAAATAAAGCAATTTTTTTTTTTTTTAACTGAGAACTCCAATTTCGATTTTATACAAACTCCAATGTGCAATTCAGAGTTTCAACTCTGCTTACTTATGTGTCTGTACTTTTATTATGTGGTAAAGCATGACTGACTTTGACACAGGCAGCTAGAAGTGGTAAAGCATGACTGACTTTGACACAGGCAGCTAGAAGCCAGTGTGTTGAGAGATACAGCCTCCAACAGGTATACGGAAACAACACTCCTCTTCCTTCTCCCTCCAATCAATTTTTCATATCAACACAAGGTGACTATAGACACACACACTGTTGTACTTATACTGAACGATATAACAGACGCTTACTATTTTAGCATCCATAGTTAGGTTGTATTAATGGCATGATAAACACTAGAGCCAAAGATGGAAAACATTCCCTATGTATTTTCTTAGTATCTATGAGCATACTCTCCACACTCAGTACATGGCACAAACTATTCCTCACTAGTATTTGCTCCTGGGATGTGTTGGGCTCCAGAAAGTGACAAAGCTGACTAAAATGACATGAGAGAGAAGAATTTCAATGCAAAATAGAGCATAATGGCCTGGGACAATGACCTGCTATAAAAGGATCAAAATCAAAACAAAACAAACCAACAATAAATAAATAAAAAAACCCACAACACAAACTTCTAACCACACCAAAATAGTTCACGCAGGGACAAGTTCCATTTTCAGCCATCTCAGTGCAAGACAACTGATACCAACTTAACAGCACCAACTTGACCTCTTTTCTCCAGAACTTTTAAACTTCTCCTTCCCAATTCTTTCCTCTGAACCACTGCAAACTTTGGCATCATTTAGCAGGTAGCTTAGCTTTGGCACATGGACAAGCCCTCAGAGAAAAAGGATTTATCTTGTTTAGGTTAGAAGTTGACAGTAACCTTGAATTTGACTCATGTTATTTGCCTTTTTATCTACTCTTTCTCCTTTCCATCCCTTGAGACCCTTAACCTCTTTGGAAGACAGGATTATTTTACTTATTTTCTAGACATGTTCACAAAACATTGTTGTGTAGTTTTAAACTACTCATTAAATATACAGTCAACAGCAATCTTTTTGATGGCCAAATGTGATCCAAGGACTAGTGAGAAAAAAAAAAAAGGCCCTCAAATAGAACAGATAGAATAATTTATTTGAATGAAAATAGTAACAGAATGCATAATTCCAGGAGCAGCACTTGCCAACAGAAGTCCTACACAAGCAGCACTGTTTGTTTGTTTTCGTTCTACCTTGTGTTTTACAGGACTGCTGACCCAAAAATGCTGTGTACTAGTGTTTTGTTTTAACACACACCACCACAAAAAATCAGAAAATTCAAAATTCTGTCCAGGTTTGCCATTTTGAAATTGCTATCATCTTTGAATAGGGAATAAATTCAGATAATAGCAGTTGGAATGGAAAAAAGAGAAATATGTAATCCAGTTGTACACGAGGATGCACACAGTTAAAAATGAAGGGTTAGACTATCTTTCCTCTGGAACCGAGCACTTCACTCAGAAGTGGCAAGAAAGATCAAAGTACTAGCGTGGAGACAGCTGGTTTGGGGTCTCTCCATTGTATGATTTGGTTGAGTTTCCTGTCCTCTCTCTCTCTAAAAAAAAAAAAAAAAAAAAAAGCTGGGCCAGAACTCCCAAAGACACATCTGGTTTTCTCCCACTAAAATTAAAACTAGATGCCACTTCAAAGCTTCTCTCATGCCCTTTCTTTGTAGACTTTTATTTATATGTTCCTAAATGCTAAGGCCTTCTCATTTGCTCCTTCTCAACGTGACCATCAAAGCAAAGGCTGAGTTCTATTTCACTGAAAGAATACAAACAAAATCATAAACAAGGACATAATTTCAACAGGCCTCCATATCTTTAATTTAGAAAGACTGTTCCTTTTGACAAGTGAACACTGAAAAACACTTTTGAGAAGAATGCTACACCAAGTATCTGCCTGCTAAAGTCTATTCTACATCTTCGGTAAGATTCACAGTCTGATAATCTAATCTCTATTACGCAAACAATCCCTATTTATCACAAATATACTCAGAGTATATAGAGATATTTCTTATGAGAAGTAGTTTTCTGCCTTTTCCATACCTGCTTCATGACAAAATACTTTAAAAGATTACACATAAGGTAAGATGACTGAAATTACCAGAGCAATAAAGTCATCCTCTCTACATTAACACTAAATTTTTGCACTGACATTTAAAGGTAAGGTTCAACTGGAGACAAACATAAGACAAGTCTAGGCCAGCTTTACTCTGCTTCTGTAAAGCACTTCATTCCTGAACTGGGGGAAGATCACATCAGCAATTTTTACCTTGCATGCTTGCTTTCTAGTGTAAGAATATCTCATTTCTAATTGAAATAACTGTAAGTTACCGCATTTATCTAACAAAAAATTGTCTGAATTTGGAAAAAATTTAAGTAAATGCAGTCCCTACACAACTGTTAGCAAGGATGTGGTCTGTGGCTGTATGAACTCTTCTATTTTACTAAATCTGTATTGCCACATTGTACAGCAAATAGCAAATGCAAGCAGTTTTTTGTCAATGCTATCATACCCTAGAATTACGAGTCTTTTTTCAATTAAGCTTTTTAAACAACAACTTTGGAAATCAGGCTGCGTGGCTCCCCTGGAAAACATACAAGTATGGTAACTTAACATCAGGGAGTCTGAACAGAAGAGTGTGTAAAAGAGACAGCAAATTTCAAAGCAAAGTGCTGACAGACACGTATAATATCGCATATGTTGCTAACACCAAACTGTTTATAATCTTTTGTGTGTGCACATGCTTGGGAAGTTGCATACAAAATTCTACTAATTTTCTTGGCAGACAATGCAACACCTATGCTGCCACCATTTTTGGGTCTACTATAAGTTTATTTTTTTAGGCAACATGTCAATTCTGTAGACTTCCTTTTTTAAGCCGTACTTAGTTACAGTTATGGGAGTTTTGGTATCCCTGCTGCTGCTGTAATGAAAAAGCACCTGGACATTTCTATACAACTGACTGAAGTCTAGCTTTTCATTTATTATTGATATTTATTTTCGAAAAGATCAAGCACTACTGCCCTGAAATTGTAAACCAGTCATTCAACGGGGCCATTCTAAACCCAGATTTATACTCCAATGAAAATATCTATGTAAAAACAAAGCCTTTTCTCACTTGAGCAGATATGATTAACATGCTTTCATGACATGCTTGCAATGTAAAACTCAGTTTATGTAATTAACTGCAAATATTAAAAACTCTTTGAAAATGCTAGGATGAAATACTTTCTGAAATAGCATATATTGTATTACAGCTTGAGAAGCTTCTAATAACTAACTGTTCTTTCTAATCAAACACTGCATTTTCAGAAGAAAGTGTTACTGTTTTCAGTTTTCCCAGAAATTTGTGGGAGGGTGTCTTTCACTCTGTAAATAACATATTTGGGATTTTGTAAGATACTGAGACTTGGTAAAGGCCAGAAAAGCTCGATATCTTTAAATAGAAGTGTGGCAATTTGTGAGATGTGCTTGATGTGTCATTAATTTATGTAACTTTTCACTACATACATTTTAAGCCCTGGGCCGTGTCTAATATAGTACCTTGATAACAGCATTGCAGATGAAGAAAATTTTCTGTAGTAAAAATGACTAATACATCGTTTGCTGTTTGAGATAAGTTTGAGAAAATAGCAAGGTGGGTGTCAGAAGGCAGATCTATCTGTAAGCCTCAGACTTGATAGCTGAAATCCAAACATCCCTTAATGGTAAACTACCTGGAAAGCTTCCAAGAACTAAAGTAGCATAACAATTCTGCAGCGAAAATCCACAATCTGTTTTCTAAAGAAAAATGGGATTTGGAGTAGCATGGTGCAGCAGGTGGCTTGTGGACCAGAAGCAGCACTGGATGCTCCAATCTGGCTGCCATTGCCTCTTCCTGATGAAGACTGTCAGCAGATGTGTGGTCAGCTAATGCTGCCCAAACGTTCGTTTCCTTGATGCAGGAGGAACACTGCAGCCTCTCCTGAAGAGGCAGAGAGGATGGAAAAAGTAAAAGCTCACTTGTGGAGTGAGCAACAGCAGTTCCAATACAAAGAACAAGATCTCTCTGCTGCTGAAGCTAGACCATTCAGATTAGCAGACTAATAAATCGCTCCATTTCATTAGGATGAGTTAATTATGAACTAGTAATTGATATTTTCTTACACACATGATGTTAAAGGTTTTCAGAACCAGAAACAAACCTGATTTGAATTTACAAGTGACAAATGCACTTAAGCCATATAACTGCATGATCGCAATTGTACTACACTACCCAGAGCAATTCATCACACCAAGTAAATTAGAGAGAATTCAGTTGTCTTAGTCACCCTCCACAACTCTAAGCATCCATTTCAGTAAAAACTTTTGGCAAATGCTTTGATAGCTGCATACCGACTTTAAATGTCTTCAAAGCTCACTAGACAGAAAATTATCTCCAACACATACCACTAAGCTCAGATCTGCAAGCCTTGGCCTTCGTGATTTAGTACAGTGTTAGAAGTTTAAGTGAAATGTGCTCTTGAGCAAGTGTTAGAAGTACAAACTCAAAAGGTGATTTATGCTTCCATTTCACTGTATGAAATCTAGAGCCATTTTGCAAGAGAAACCTACTCTAATAACAGTTCCTTTTACCAATTTTTACATGTTTTTCAATAATTATGTTCTGAAAAAAATTGCTAAAGATAACTACAAGAAAAGTCAATGCAGGCAAATTAAGCAGCTTAATACCTACATACGACTCTTTGTACTTTAAAATACACTAATATATAGCCTATGCAAAAAGACATTTCTAATGGAAGTCTGACTTGGGTCAGACTTCTCTACAAGCTCACATGGTTTCAAGAGCTCAAGATGTCTCCAGTTAGCATATCCTGAAAAAAGTCAAAGCTGTGACACAATGTCTTAATTTCCATTTGTCTTGAAGAGCCTGCACCACTGTCACTTCTCTGCACCTCTCAAGCACTGACAAGCCTGATTCTCCTGTCACTCAATCCAGCCCCTTCTCCACTTCAATCCAGCCCCTTCTCCACTTCAACTTTACTGAATTCAATGAGATCCCTTTTAAACAGAGGACACAGAGAAAAAAAAAAAAAAAAAAAAAAAAAGAAAACTTCGGGTTTCATTGGGAAACAGTCGTGCATTTGCTAACAAGAACAATAAATACTACCAGTACTTAACTCACCTCAGTTTCTTCAACCAGTTTGGAGCATTATCTGTTACAGAACAAGCATTTCAGAATAGCCAGCAATTTCCCTTCAGAAAATCCAGGTATTTAGTAAATTGCTATAGTTGCTCCCTATTTACAGTTCTCTTACTAATGATGTGCTTTGCCCCACATACATTATGTATCAAATTTCTTTTCATCCCAGTTTTTCACCATATTTTGTGGGGTTTGGGTGTTGTGTTGGTTTTCGATTATTTTTTTGCTTAAGTTGTAGACAAAAGAGCACACAATAAATATATGTTCATCATCTACTGCATGACTCTTCCATTTTCAATATTTAGCACTTAAAAGCCTTGTCTCTGCCTCTCCCTCCTTCCCAGTTAACAAACCAGAGGACCACAAAATGATTAACTGTGCATGTAGACGCTCCCACAACTTTCCACATTTTTTATGCAACGATTTCAATGCTTTCACTGTCATGCCTTCTTCCTCTCCCTACTTTCCACTCTTCAGTTACGGCATACAATTACCTACTAATGAAATAACCCCAATTTTGTGGATTCTCGTTCTCTCAAAACTCACATTCCACTTTGCTTCTATTGTTGGTCTCCTTAGATCTCAGCTGTCAATTACCTTCACTCAAGACTGCTTGCTGTGTTGTTAAAAGATAGGACTTGCTTACTTTGTTTGTTTTTTTTTTTTACTCTTGTATCATATAACTCAGAATCTTGTTTTGTTTAGTCTCAAACTACTTACAGCAGTGACAGCCTTTAAAGAATAATTGCAGGACTTACAGCACAAGTCAATTGTTTGATTAAACTCCTGCTGTAGAACTGCAAAGCAAAGTTGCTTAATTTCATTGCGTTACAAATACTATATATAAAAATATAAAAAATTATAGAATTTCATTAAATTACTACCTCAAATTCAACAGCAGACTTTCAAGAGACATTTGGTGAAATCACACCGTGATGCTTCACAAATCTAGCTAAGCACATCAGGATCAAAATCTGATATGCATTAACAGTAGTAGTTAAATACCTTATTTCTCTTAAAAGTTTTCTACCTTTGGCCAGATTTCTAGGGATATCTTTCCTTTATCCCATTTGAGGGTTTGGTTTTTTTGAGGGTTTTGGTTGGTTGGTTGATTTTGGTTTTTGTTGTGGTTTTGGTTTTTTTTTGAGATTATGTGAATCACAGTATTAGCTGTCTATGAAGCAAATCCTCTTTTTATCTTAGCCAAGGTTACACAAAAGTGTAATGACATAACACTGTCTTCAGATAGCTACATGACTTCCATGATGTCTTGATCACTATCCCAATACCTTAGGAGCTGGCATACTTCCACAATCACATTTCTAGTAAACAGCCATTTTTATTAAATAACAACACACTTCTATTAATAACCCAGTAGAACTTTTTTTAAAAAAGCCATGCTTATCAAGCACTTGTATTAGAATATACTAGGTCACAACTAGACACTTCTTCAGTCTGCTGAGAGAGGAAAATGGTCTGGCAAGCTTCTGCAAAGTAAATACATTATCATCTGGGAAACGCTTAGAAGTATTTCTTTTCACAATTTCATGGGAGAAACCAGCTGAAATGTTGGTGCATCCACTTGTGTATCAGTTTTAACCGTGGCACCAATTCAGATGTATCCTGTATTTCAGGCTTCCCTCACAATAGATCCTATTTTGCAAGAAATAAGGGTAGACACTGAAATTTAGAAAAATAATTATTTTATAAATGAACAGTCATCACGAACGCTTTAATCACCAGCCTTCTTAAAGCCATTGTAAGAATTTAATTGAATAATCTTGGTGGTCCACTGATAGAGCCCATGCAAATATGCGCAGCAGACTCCAGAGGATAATTAATTGAAGCTTACACTATGTGTGGGCCTGCATTCATCTCAGACAAAAGAGTACAAACCCTATTAAAAATATTCATTGCTTATGACGTAAAGTTCAAGTACAGAGACACACGGGGTATAAAGTATGGCACTGAACTGGAACACTGAACGTGTCAGCTGTCATCTCCAAGGTCCGAGGGCACAGCTCAGCCTCGCTCAGCTCTCTTGTTTCTTTCAGTCCATTCAGGTTCAGCTTCAGGAGCTGATAATTTCAGAAAAATGATAATATTGTTGCCTTAGAAGAATAGCAGCAAGTTATTTCAGAAGGCTCCAGAAGACTGAAATGTTAGCAACAAATAAAATTGGTTTGGGTTTTGTTTAAAATCACAAGTAGATCAGAAATTACCTCAGGATTTTCTCTGTACACTCACATCCTTTTAAAAAAAAAAACAAAAAACACAAAACCACAACAAAAAACTCCCCAAAAAACCACAATGACATTGTTTTCTTGAAACACCCACACTTAATGTTCACATTTGCACTTAATGTTCATTTGCTTATATTTCAGATTAAAGATCCTGGTGGAGATAGAACATATTTTAACCTAGAGGTGTGGAAACCTTGGGAACTGATCTAACTGCAGAGATGTCACATTTCTTCTCTTTTCTCTGGGTTTAAATTCATCATCCCCTATTATTCATCTTGTTAGCTTCAGGTATTTCTAAAAATTAGGTAGGCCTCAACACTTCAGTAAATACTGCTTTTCAGAAAAAACACCATTATACTGCCATCAACAAAAAAATACCGAAGAGTATCACACTTCAACATGGTGTTAATTCCTCTCACACCTTCATCTTAAACACTGGCACAAGTACGTACCAGGGAGAGAATGCCAGGCCAGATGGACCCACCGTCTGATCTATGGTGATGGCTCTTATGCTCCTATGGTGAGTTTAACTCTGTCAGAGTTAAGTGACTGTCTATGCCTAATTGTTGGTGCTAAGAATACCTGTCAACAATTAGCAAAAGCAGCCCTTTACAGTGTTGAATCTATCTTCCATGCTGTTTAATGCTATTAATCTACAGCATTAATTCCTTGCTTTGATGCGCATGATCAAAAAGCAATGGAAGCCCACAGTTTTATGCAACAAGAAAAGGGCTGAGCAATGCACCACAGAAACAGGCACAGCCAAATTATGGTGGGAACTGGAGATTGGCACCCTCCTGCTGCTACCAGGCACAAAAGAGGAAGAGTGGGAGCATTTAGAGGCAATGGTCTAAAGGAAGATGTTCAAGGTTAGGTAACAGGTGATTAGTCAGAGTTACATAAAAAAAATGCAAAAAAAAAAATTACCCCTCTTTCAAATACAGTTTTGGTTTGCTTTGTCTTGATCTGTTATTAAACACATCATCACAACTGACAGGAGCCCCAGATACTGGAATATCTTTCTGTTATTTCTGAATACACATGAAAAAGTAACATTATGGTAGTGTTACCGAATATCATCGTCTGATACTTCAGATTCATAGCTGTGTAGAATCTTTTACATCATCCAAATATCTTCCCCAAAATGATCTCAAAAATGCCAACTTAGTTAAAAAAAGAACACTAAGAAAGAAAAAGCAGTTAAAATGATACTTCCATATAAAGAATATTCACAGTAAAAATTATGATAAAATCCATTGAATTTAGAACCAGCCTATCTACAAATAGCAAAAAAAGCAAGTCAAACTGAACACAAGATTAAGTACTATTTCCTTTACGTAGCATTTCAGCTATTTTTTTCCATCTCAATGCCAAGTTTCTTATAAAATAAATGAACACCACAATTTAGACAGACTGCTAAAGTAGTAGCAACAATTTATGACAACTTCAGCAACAGTGTTACTCATTATTAGGAAGGAAGTGGAACAGATGAAGAGTAACTACAATATTCTTTCTATGTAGATTACGGCAATTCGACCTTTTTAAATAAAGAAAAAAATTCTGTATGATGGGTAAACACAGATGAAATATTTAAGGTATTTTCTTTTAGGAAATGGCTGCACTACATTGGAAAAAAGATTTACTTTTTAGAATGTGTTTTAATGCATACAGTCAGGTATTTTAAAAGGTGAATTGGCCAAAATAAGTACCATAAGAACAAGGCCATTTAGGTAGTAGGCTATATCATTATTCAGTTTACCAGATGAAATTTTAGCACCCCATCTGATCAAAAGTTTACATCTACCACCCAGTGCTTATATGCAGAATGTCCATCACTTTGATGCCTGTTGGTCTCATATAATCAAACCATTGGCTCTAGAAGTTTGGAAATTTCCATTTGACAAAAGTATTTCTTGGCTGCCTCCCCTTGTATTTTCACATCTTCCATTTCTGCACAGATTGTTCCGCATTATCCATTTCTTTCATAAATGCAAAGGAACAACTACAGTTTGTTTACAAAATGAACTGTCAGCAGATTTGACAGCTATGCAGGAAACATACACAGCAAAAAAATATTATAATTCAGTCTCTTACTTTTACATCCTGACCCTCACAACTGTATCCTTATCCCACAACACAACTGAAATAACACTTAAGTTTTATTAAAAACTATTGCTGACACAGCAACACATCGCACTTCAGAAAATGGCACACCAGGTTGTCACTTCCAATTACAATCATAGGTTAACTGCAGCAGTAGAAAAAACTGGAGGACAATACCTCCTCTTGAACAGACATGATGCCTCTGATGACCTTGCCAGCTTTTTTGTGCATTAAATTCATACCTCAGTGACAGCCAGAAGCTGGGAGCTGTTTTCTTTCACAGGTGGTTTCTGCAAGCTGTTGTGAGACTCCAAGCTGCTGGAATTGTGGCATGCCATTCAAAGCCTACACGCAAGCCATCTTTAGGCAACTCCGGCAGGCTGCTCGCTCACATACTGAGTAATAACAGTGCTATCAGCACCAGTGACGACTTCTTAATTCCAACAGCTAAAATTTTCTGACATGAAGCACACACACACACCTGCCACAGACCACTGAAATTATGTAAAAGAGAGGCAGCTGTAACACCCAAGTATTTTGATGTTGCACACAAAATACAGCCCAAAACCTGCAACTGAGATAGAAGCAGCACAGGCTTCGCCTCCACAGTCAGGCAGGTACATACACAGCTGCTGCATTGGAAGTCCATACGCCCAGCCCACCTGAGCAACTGAGACAGCTGTCATCTGTGCAGGTATGCTCTGTGTGCAGGTCCACATCTTCTGCTTAAAGCCAGGTCTTGGTGCTACACTCTTCTAACTGCTTTGAGAAAATGTCTGGCTGCTCTAGAATGACAAGCCCACTCCACCCTTTGCTCTTGTGCTGGCACCAGTGCTCAGGCAGTCACGCAGTGATCCAGTTCACGTGACTGAAAATTGATTGTTTTTCATGGCACTAACCTTCCTTCAGGCTCACAGCACAGGGCACAGTGAGGCGAGACTGGCCTTTTTGACAACAGCTGACTATTGCACTGGTGTAACTACATCCTCAGCCTCAAGCTGGCAAAAATGATGTTTTTAATGTCAGAGCAGTTCATCCCACTGAAAAAAAAGTCCTGGTGAAGGCTCATTTCATAAAGAAACATCCTATGTACAAATGACAAATCAGTTTGTTTCATTTGTGTCAGAGCAACAGGTCAGGGACAAAGGGACACTTGGATGGCAGACATCACACTCAACGTCAAAGTCATTTCCATGGAATTTTTAAATGACAAAGAAAATCCAATACAACCCTCTGTATTGAGTGGGAACAGTATCTTCTATCAACTTCTTTAGGAACTTGTTTAAGTTTTTCTTTTGTTGAATCTGGCTTTAGAAAGAATTTTGAAGGACTAGTAAAATTATATCCAAGAAGATAAATTAACTGCAGTTTACCATATGGAGTATTACTCATTTCTCCTTTTACCACTAGAAAACATGAACATAAGGAAGAGATTTGCGAGGCAGTGAATTTTCATATGAAACCCAGAAATGAAAACTCCTTCCCTCCTTTTTTTTCTTCTTTCTGGATTACACATTCAATCAGAAAAGCAGATTTTAGGCTACATTTCAAGACTATAAAACAGAGTATTTGTAAAAAAAAAAAAAAGATGTTCTTACAGTATCTCTTACCTTATAAAAGATTTCCAGAATCAGCAATTTTAGAGATATTCCAGATCTATAAAGTAACTATGCTATTTAGCATTTTTACAGATCTCCAGCTACTCAGTACAGTTCTACATGTTATGTACCTTCTGACATTAAATTGTTTCAGAATGGTTTTCTTCTGGTGTCTACAATTTCATAGCATTCTTTATGGTTATCCAGCCTCTATATGGGTGTACCCCCTCTCCTAGCTACAAAGTGTGGCGGTTTTGAAATATATTTATGGGCAGCAGGTTTATAGTGGCACAATAGTTCATCATAGTTACCAAGAGGAAAAAAAAAAAACCTAACCCTAGATGTTGCACTGCAAAGACCTCTCGTCCTTCCTGGCAGAAAAGAGCGTTGTTCACTTGCTTGTTTGCTTGCTTTAAACCCAGATTTCTGGTGTCCACTAAAGATTCAGGCACAGTGTAGATCACAGAACAGGTATCACAGACTAGCTCTAACTCCTTATCAGCCTTTTATTGTACATGCCTGCTCTGATCAACATAGTAATGAAATCTCTAAAACAGGCTGTTGTCTAGAGCTGCATGTACAATAATGTTACTCCTTAATGGTGGACATTACAATAAAAATAGTCACTTGAAGACACAGCCTCCGAAAATATTTCTGTATCATGTTTGGGACTGACCACTGAATAAGAGTCGAGAGATTACAAAGCAACACCAACTTTAAAGACAGCAACTCCATAACACAGGTCTTCACTGCACAGAATTAACTACTGTTTGTGAATATTATTAATTCTCCGTCTATCCCATTTGAGTCTCATAAAGCAAGGATCAGGAATTTGAACAGTGGAAGGTTTTAGGGGGAAGGGAAGACAATTCACTAGCAATTTCTCACTCCACATGAAAAATGGGCACAAAACTAAGTCTTGCATGTTGAAAACAAAATGCCACCTGCATAACTCTTCCATGCAGTATGAACGTAGGGAGTTTGGCTGTACTATTGCCTTAGGCTGGGAAGTTTCCAGATGTCTGTTGACTGCAGGCTGTGCTAACACTCCATTTGCTCCAGTTCCCTGCCTGCCTCGGGCAGGGGGCCTGAAAATGCTCTGCCAATGACAAGTCAGCCAAAAAGCTTGCTTTGGTCTCCTCCCTCTTCATGCCCTTTCCCTGGTGATAATTGAGGCAAAAATATCCAAATCAAACAATTCAACCTACTTCATGCATTTTAAAGGAGGAGAAAACGCACAAGCCAAAATATATGTTGGTAGATCAACTTCGGATAAAATTTATTTTCTCTATTACTTGGACAATTCCAACCCTGAAAATGATTGGCATTGCTACATAACTAAGTTTTTAATGATTTAATGCTAAACTAAAAGTTTGATCCCACAGAATGTATTTTATAGAAGCAAACAAGGTCTTCAAAATAAGCATTTTCAGTGTTTTGCGAAAAAAGAACATTCTAGAAGATGAAAACAGATCAATGTATGAGGTAAATCAAATAAAATGTTAAGGTCAAGCAATAAATTCATCAGCTTCACCAAAAGCAAGTGTGAACAAGTGGTAATGCCTTGCCATGAAAGTTGTTCATACTTTTCCTCATTAGGCAGAAAGTATTTTGAGGCAAAGAATTTGTTCAATGATCGTTGCTCTAAATTATTTCACTGCTCAGGTGAAATCAGAAATTTGACACTTCCTGTCTCCGCTCCCCCAAATAAATACCACACTTTAAGCTTTTGAAAATTTTTGGCAGAACGATAGCTTTCATTCTTTTCATAAACGAAATTTGTTTCTAAAGTCAGATAAGGGAAAATACAGATCACACTGAATGTTCACAGTCTGTATTCCTTTAGGGATCATATTATTTAGATAAACTAGGAGTTTCCATACTAGAAGAAACATATTTAACCCCTCTCCCTACACCCCTCTCCCCCAATAAAATAGGCAGATTGATACAACTGGCCCAGTTCAGAAGCAAAGCCAGAAGTTTCCTTCAATCATTCACTTGGCTTGGTGACTTACACCTTTAAATACATCAATATATTCCTCTTTTAACTTACATTAGGTAGCCACACATTTCAATCAATATATACTTTAGGGTTTAAAAAAGATTTGCTCATCTTTAAACTGCATCATTTTCTCTTTTAAAAAGAAAAAAATAATCCTGCAAGAGAATGGGAAACATGAGCAAGACTGTTATTCCTATAGGTAGGAAAAAGTAACTGGAAAATTCCAGCCATTACCACACTAACTTAAACTAACTATGGCTCTATTCAGTTAAACAACAAAACCAGAAAGTTTCATATTAACAATTATGTGATAAAGCTAACCGATGTAATAAGTATCTTCAGACCTATATTTAAGAAAGGCCTCTCTCGTTCCACTCTTTTTTTTTTCCTGGAAAGGATTTAAGCAAGTTATCCTGATTAATTTAAAAGTATAGCTGTGTGTTTCCTTTTGGTAAAGAAAAGCAGTAAATCAGAAATTTATGCATAATCCTAAATTCCACTCAACAGAACAGGAAAACAGTTATTTGTGTCATTCAACTTATATGACTCCTAACCTAAAATGCTACTAGCACCTCATTTTTGTCTATAACTTCTCTATTCTCTTCCATTTAACAGTAGGTTCAATAGGGTTTACATATATCAAAAAGCACAACACAATTTGAACATTTTTGAACACAGTCCGATATAACTGCCCATAAAAATCTATTTCAGCTAAGCCCAAATTACACTAAAAAAACAGTGATAAAACTGGTAATAAAATTTAACTTACCAAGCTTTAAAAAAAAAAAGCCAAGTAGGTACGATAAACATCTCACTAAAATGAAACATTAAAATTTATCTAAACTCAACATTAAAATTTATTTGGAAACTAAAATGACATAGAAAATACTTCTATTCATGACAATATAATTTAAAAAGCATTTCCCCCAGCTCATGGCTTTTAGTTCTGGGTTGGAAGCCAACCACCTACATGGAGAGTCAGAGCCACAAAGGAACTTTTATGCTAACAGTAATCTGCCAAATCACATAAATCATAAATATGATATCAATTCTGTATCTGCAATATATCTTCACCACACTACTGTATCATAAAAATTGCCAGTTGATGCACTAATGAAATTATCCTAAGCACAGGCCTCTGAAAGCTAACATATTACATCCACGTAGCTACCTACAGCTCTGATTCAGACCATCTAAATTCAGTCTGGAAATTATTTCCTGCTGGAAATCAATATCTAACTTTTACCAAGATGAATTTCACTACTTCTCAGAATCTTCAAACATATGAATAAGATATTTTTGCATGTATTCACCCAGCAAGACTTGTCATCCTTAAAGAAAACACCAAAAGAAACCAAAACCAAAGTGACACAGCAAAACCCTGGGCTTCCCTTGCAAAACACCTCTGTGTAGATAGGCATGCTGTAATTTTCTAGCTATAATATGGAAGATTATCAGAATATTAAAATAAAAACCATTGCAAAATTGGAATCTGCCAAGATTTCTGAATGTTGTAGTACTGCAGCATTTTTACAATTAGACCTTTAAGTGCCAGGGAGAAGAAAAGAAGGCATGTATTTAATATTTCTTGTGTGATGAGAAAACAGTTACCATGAAGTAGAAACTAAGGTGTATTTCAGTTATTTAAAACTTAAGCCACAACCAGATACAGTTTTGTGGGTGGTGTTTTTTTTTTTTTCCCTAAATAATTTTTATGCTGACAGATTTTGCAGCTCAATATAGGACATACATATAGAAATAAACACACAGCTTGGCAGATGATATACATACAGATATATACACTGACTGGAAATGTACCTGGTTTTCCATTCGGTTCCCCACACACACACACATACAACCCCCAAAATAACATTTGAAAGATGATCATCTATTAACATTGCCATATGAGCTGTATGTTAAATTAAGGTAACTTACAAGTGTCTATTTGGAGAGTACTTCCCATGCAGTGTTGCAAGCTAATTAACAAACTCAAATTCCTGCTACATTCTCTTAGACATGTGATCAGGTAAACAAGTATGCTTGAATAAAAATCTTGGAAGTTATACACAGGTACGGTAAGTAATAAATCAGTAAACACTTAATTTCTATCTAAAATTAGGTTTCTATTTAAAATCTTAACCTGAATACTACAAATTCTGTGTGTTACTTTGCATATATTTGGAATTATCAAATGCTGGATTAAAAAAAAAACCTACCAAGTGTTTTTGCAAAGAAGGAGGAATCGCTTTATGTCTAAAGAAAAACAGTTGTTAAAATGTATAAGAATTACTCACCAGTCTCCAGGAAAATTCATTCTTTACCAAAATCTTGACACACAAAACCAAAAAACTCATAAGGATGTGAGGTACAACCCTTTTCTCTTGGAAGCTGCTCCCCAATGAGTACTGCACAACCCTGACCCAGAGAAAAAGCAACTTAGCTGTCAGGATTGCTAGCCTCAAAGAAAGCTGATACTGGAGTGATGTCACATACTTCTGAAATGTTACTGCAGCTCCAAATTATCGACTCTCTTCTACCAATAAAATCTCTACCTCTTGATGATGAAAGACAAAACATTTAACAACAGGTTTAAGTTTCAACAGGAGCTCATACTAAAGATTTTTAAGAGCATATCATGGGGTTAGACAAAATGTTACTGTCAGAAAGAGTGAAAAAGAACAGATGCTGGCTATATTATCTAAATAAGCTCCTCTAAGTTACCTTCAACAAGCAAAGTTTTTATTTGTTGCAGTAATATTCATAAAACACTTCCTGAGTTGGAGGAGAAGAGCAAAGAGTAGCACAGACCGCCACAGCACTGGGTATCTCTCTACAAGGCTCCAGCTAATCCAGCCAAGACATTTTCAACTCTGCATGGTGGCCCTCAGCTGGGCCACCTTTCTCACCATCTTGACCTCCTTCTGCCCCAACATTTGCCCCACTATCCTTTCTCTCATCCTGCACGCCATGTCGCAGTTGCCGGGAGTACTTGGAAGCACCATGGACTCTAAGATCCTCAGAAAGCACTTGCCTAATTCCATCGGGAAACAAAAGGCTAGGAAACTGTATGAAAAGAAAAAAATAACTATCAGCAAAAATGTAATCCTTGTATGGTAAGATCAGGAACTTTGATACCTAAATGAATGCATCAAACCACTAATGCAGGATGTGAAGCTATACACACTGTGAAGAACACCACAGAAAGGAAAGGAATGATCATTAACAGAAGTACTGAAGGAAATTTCTATACAGGACAGAAAAAACATGGATTAACATCCTACTTTAAAAGTATAAAGCAACAAGGAGATGAACAGCATGAATAAATTGTGTGGTACGTAAAATTCACTTTTGCAAAAGTGAAAACTAGAGTTGCAGTTGCAGGAACAGCTGAGGTCTTCTACAAATCCAAAAATTTAGACTAGAGCACAGACAGAGATCTTTCATATTAAAATCATAAACATCAAAGATTATCTTCATGAATATTTTCAAATTAACGTCACACATCTTTAAATATGACAGCCCACAGATTTTTTCAACAGTCCTGAACTAACAGTATGCTAATTTAGAGCTGGTTAGTAATCAACAGGGGCACTGTGTGGGAAAGTACTGCCTTCAGTCAACGAGGCTGAGGTCAGTGCGAGACTTTCAGTACAGAAGAGGCCTGAAATTTTTTGACATTATAATCAGTGAACTTATCTGCAAAGTATAAAGAGAAGAATCTTGCAGCAAAAGGTTCCAAATTCACAAGATAAAACACTACTTTTTAAAAACAATCCAGCATGAGTAAGATGAAAAATTCTAAGGAAAGGATAAAGGAGCAAACCAGAAAGAACAGATAGGCCTTCAAAGTAAAGAAATGTCAACTCAAGTTAGACACTAAAAACAATCTTCTGATAGAAAGAATAAAGACTGGAAAAACAAAACAAAACAAAACAAACTCATATGTAGTCAGAAAGAGGTTAAAATGGGAGTTAGCCAAGATGTGGACCAAAACCTGACTAATATTCTTCCTCAGCTTTCAATGTGAGCACTATCAACCACGGGAGGTGGGAAGCAGAATGAAGTAACAGAAATAAATGCATGGGAACAGGCTGCCATTGGGGGAGGGAAGAAACTGGTTAAAGAGAAGCAGCCAAGTGCAAAACCAGGAACCAAATGAAGCATAGAAGACTACTGCCAGCATTCAATACTGTTCAGAGGACTAACTTAAAATTAGTGTTTTCACTAGTAACTAAAAAGAAAGGCATATGTAAAGAAGTTTGCTGGTGACAAAGCCAAGGGGCATCATCAGACATATGAGCTATATTTGATAAAATACAAGAAATAGATGAGTTGCATATGGAAAGAAATGGATAACCAACAGGAAGGAGCAATGATGGTGGAACAAAATTCAGGAGTACAAATGTAAAGTGATATCCCTAACTAAAAAAACATCTGTTAAAAAACAGACAAGAATGTGAGTGGCATCCTGTATGCATGCAGATGGTTCTAACCTAGGATCTCTACCTCAGTGTCCCATGGCCACTTCTGTGGTAAAACATGGAGAAGTCTGCTCTTCCTACTGACTTATTTTTGTCCCTTTTCTAATAGGTCCATAACCTGAGAAGGGCTGAAAGACAGCAGAATCAGAATATGATTAAGTAATGTACCTATGCCAATTAATTATACCTATTACTTTAAACTAGAACAAAAATAAAAGTTTACCAATATGACCATTCACTCTAAGAGAAAAGATTACAGGAATTAGCCTCATCTGGCCATGTAATATGAAGTAGGACAGGAGTACGCTACATAAAGATGTTTCTAAGCTCTATAGATAAAACAGTAGGAAATGTAAATAACGCTTGAGGCTAGGACAAACAGATAAAAGTTGTCTGAGTTATGTAAATTAGAAATAAAGTTTTAAAATGAGGCTGGTCTTGTTAATGGGTGAGATCACATAACTTTTCTGTGCCAGAAAAAAGTTGGCTTCAAAATCCACAAACGCTAACCCTTAAGGCAAGTGACCTATTTTGAAACAATTTCACCTGTCACACTTAGAATGGCAAAAGACTGGAGTGCAAAACCTGAGCAGAGGTGTTCCCAGAAAGGTATGGAATACGAGACTTGAAGCCAAAAATTAACAATCCAGAAATCAGTTATTGAAGAGTTTTACCATCAGTCACGTGTTAAGTGGTCAATACTAGAGATTATGCTTCCCTTTCTCACTTACTTGCATGTTTCATGTACAAAATTGATCCACTGCTTGAAATTCAGTTGGCAATATTTTCCTCCTTTTTTGTTAGCATATGATAAGCTTTATAGAAGTAATTAATCTCCTGTTGGTTCCATGGCATTAATGCCTCTCTTTGTAAGAGCTGTGCTATTTCCAGCAGAATCTAAGATTCATTAATGGCCTCCAGCCTCGATTTCAGAGCTAAGATTTGATAAAGCATTAGCACATGATGTTTGAAGACAAAGACAAGCAGGACCAAGGAAGCTGGAAGAGAGGACTATCAGGTTCAAGCCATGGTAGCTTACCATCAGGTAAGGGCTAGTTTTGAATGAGAGGAAAACTTAGTATTAGATTACACCAACTTTCTGCTATTTTCCTGTTTTCAATTTCAGTAAAAACTGAAAATAGCTACTTCATAGCAAAAAGCTAGCTCTCCACTTCTGAATGGCCTATAAACTGAGATAGCACCCAGTGCTGAAGCATTATCATTTTAAACAAATAGTTTAATATCATAAAAAAAAAAATCTAAGATAGCTGAGATCAAATCTGAAAATCTAAATCAGAGTAGGACAACTGGTAACAATTTGTCACTGTTGAGCACACTATCCTAGAGAGTTACGGACTGTTCTAGTAAACCTAATTTGCTATTTGCAAGTAAGAAGAAAAATTATTTTGTTTTTCACTCAAGCCAATATAAAGACAAAACAACATAACTGGGTCAAAGGAGCATGGGAAAATAAAATTGCTCTGGGCATATACGTACAGATGACCACATGGCAATTTTACCTGTATTTTCCACAGAATTTGAAGTTTTATGTTCATGTTATTACTAAGGTCTTTAGACATCTGGTTTAGGGAATGTGCTTCTGATGAATGTAACAGGCTGTCTCATGGACAGTCTGAGGATAAGTGCTATGCTATATAAAAAACATAAATCAAAAAGATTTTCCATATAAATGAGACTCATACAAAAATATAAGTTGGACAAGACCCCTGGTGGTCACCAAGTTCAGTCCTGTGCTCAGAGACAAAGTCAATATCAGATCAGGTTGCAAAGGCCCTTGCCCAGTTGAGTTTCAAAAATCTTCAAGAATGATGTTCAACAGCTTTGTGGTTTCTTTTTTTACTGTTGTTATTTATCTTTATTTTAACCTGCTAGAATGTACTTTATTGCAATTTACGACCATTGCCTCTTGCACTTCCTTTGTGCACTTCTGAGGAGAGCCCGTCTCCTCTATAAAGCCCATGTAGGTAACAAAAGCAATTATGTCCCTGCTTTTGCCTTCTCTTCTTCAGGCTAAACACATCAATCCCCTTCAGCCTCTTCTTGTACGTCATCTGTCCTGGCCCTGTAACCTTGCTAAGTGTTTAGACTTATGTTTCTCTCTCTCTGTCATACTGATGTGACCAAAATTGGACACATTGTTCCAGAGATAGTCTCAAAAGCAATGAATTGAGGGGAATAATGACCAGTCTCGCTAAGGCAGCTAAGTATGTGGTTAGCCTTCATCACCATTACAGCATAACACTAACAGTCAGCTTGCTGTCCACCAGGACCCACAGGCCATTTTCCAGGGTGCTGCTCCTCCACCTGCACATTTGCCTTTGCTGAACTTCAGCATGTTCCAGTCTGCTCAGTCCTCCAGTTTACTGAGGTCCCTGTGAATGACCGCCCTGCCCTCCGGCATACCTATCCCTCCTCCCAAGGGTGGTATTACCCAGGAACTTGCTGATGGTGCATGCTGCCTCACTGCCCAATTTGCTGATGAGTGTCAAAATAGTTTCAGCCTCAGTATCAACTCCAAGAAAGACTTCTTGTAAACAGCCACTCATTTAAAACCTCAAACTATTAATTGCTACTCCTTATGCACCCAATGGTACAATCAGTTTTTCATTCACCTTGTAGTTCATTCACGTAATCTACACCCCCTTGTTTGGATACAAGGATACTACATGAAGATACAACAAAAGCCCTGCTAATGGTAAGTAGCTTCCTCTATTTTTCCCCTCACTTGAAGAGGCAGTCATCATAGAAGGTAGTCAAGTTGGTCAAGCAAGATTTTTCCTCGATACATGTGTGCTGGCTGTTTCCAATTACCTTCCAGTCCTTCACAAGCCTAGAAACAGTTTCTATGAGAATTTGCTCCATAATATTCCCAGGTAAAGAGGTGAAGATGACCAGCATTTAATTCTCTGGATTCTCTTTCTTGCTTTTCTTTTGAAAACAGTAACTTTTGCCTTTTTCCAGCCACCAGAGTTATCCACGCTGATAAAAACCAGCCTCATGGTGACATCTGCCAGCTCACTCAGCACTCTCAGATGGTTATGTTTCTAGAACAAGAATCCATACCTGTTTCAAACACCAGTCAGAAACTAACTTATAACTGAATGTCATATTAAAAAAAATAAAAATGTGAGGAGGAAGGGCCTTGAGGCAGCTTACATTTGTCAAAACAAGAAAGAAGAGGTGGAACAACAAATGATCCCATAGGAAAGACATCACTGGTCCTGGCTGCAACCAAATCCAGGTTGATGGTATGCTTCAGGACCTGCTGGTTGTCTTCTGCTATTTCTGCTATATCCACGGAAATCTATGACTGAAAGCACTGATGTGTTGCTCCAGCATTTCTTTAAGCTTGCTCTGCTTAGTTTGAGCTCTATACACCATGAACAAAAATATTAATGGACTTTGAAGTAGGAATTTTGACTGCTTGCTGGTGGCAGAACAGACAGAACAAGGTTTTCCAAAAGGAAAGCCCAACTTTGGCTTGGAACTGGAATGCTTCGTTCTGTTCCAAACATCAAACAGCTTAAGGATACGTAATACTGCATGCAGTACGAACATTACCAGTCCAGCAACCTTGGCAGGGAAGGCAAGGCCTCAACAGTCTGTGGGACACCTCTTCTCAGTTACAGTGACACAGAAACACTGACAGAGAACCTTAAATAAGCTTGGGAATAAACAGTCAGCATTTAGAGTTGCTAGTCTTTCTAGAATAACATGTTTATAGTACGCTACATGTATATAGCCCTTGATTCTATGCATTTAAAATGAAAAGAAACAATGAAAATTAGTTTCCTCCTTTCCAATGCTTTTAGAGGAAGGAAATAGTATTTTTAGATTTACTTCTGGAAGGCCAGGATTAAAGCAAATGTCTGGTTAAAGCAACAGCCATGTGCGTATTAATTTAAAAAAATATATACATTTCTCAGCTACAGCATCTTCTATTAAATCAAACTGCATCCTAATCCAAGTGATGTAGTCACTCACATTGTACTCTAATGCAAAGAGGGAGCTTGCCATTAGGCAAAGGTGCACCAAAAAGTTTTAGAGAAGAATTTTAGTACTCAAGCCAACACCAGTCACAATCTACTCTTCATACTACTAATAATGTAAAAGATATTTTCTTCCCTTCCTTTTCTAAAATACACTTTGTGTTTAATCCAAATTCAGAATGTAAATCTTCGGGGAAAAAAAAAAAACAAGTCACGAAACCTGATTATCAAGGAATTTTATTCACTGTAGAACAGATTTTCAAGCATGTGCCAGACATGAAGGACCCACAGTCTCCCACAGCTCAGCGCTCAGACCTGAATCTTCTGAAACAGAAGACAAACGCTCTGACTCCATTCCCCGAAGCCTGTGACAGTCTTCTGCTCCCCCCAGTGGCAAAAAAAATAATCCAGGAGGAGGCCGTTAGGGAAGCATCACTTGCTCATACAGTATTGTTCTTGAAGGTTCTTCAAACCGAAAATTTATAGTACTTAAAGGAGATTTTTGTTCTACAAAAAGTAAAATAAACAGTCTAGATCAACATTCATCTTGAACCCATATTTATGCAAGAAAGTTTTAGGAACTGATAAAGTAGTTGATAATGAAAACAGATTTTAAATTGATCTATAATCCTAAAGTTGACAGTCATTTTCTCAGGTTATGCTAAATAAAAAAGTCCATCTTTAAAAATAAAAATACTTTTGATAGAAGCATTAGTAGCAATCTTTTTTTTCAAAAAAACCAAACCTTACAGAAAACTGCTGCCACATAGATATCACTTGCCTATTCTTATCAGCAGTCCGCTGTATCCCTTCTCATAAGGTTCAAAAAGTTTTTAAAAAAGTGAGCATAGTAAGAATAGTATTTTCTGAAATGTGAACTAAATGAGTATTTAAAAAAATAATTCTGACATTCAGTGTAACTTTGAGGATACACCTTAGATACACTAAATACTCCCATAAGTAGCAGTCTTCTACATTCAAAGATTGACTGCAAAATTAAATAATTTCAAATATTTTTGCCTTACCTTAGTGGCATCTAATATGCAATTTAGCCTCATCTAACAACTAACTGACCTCTATTTAAAATTAGTACATCACTTATGAAAAGTGAGTTTTAACCTAAGAGTCTTAGAAATCTGAATTCAATGCAAAGAGCCAATAGCCATGGAAAAGTGTAAGGGGTATGAGGTGTGAACTCTAGTAATGGTTTAATAGAACTACCAAATTTAGCAATTGTGTAACAGAGGAATGCAACAGCAGTATCCACTAACATTAATATTGTAATATTTCAAAATTTCTGACAGGGATATTGAAGTATTACTGAAAAGCTTGATTAAAAGTGTCACAGGCTATTTTCTAACTAAGCAAATGCTTGTATGTTAGCAGTTGTTAATAAGCAACACTGTAGATACTCTGCTGTGGCAACCTTTTGACAAACTTGTTTTCAGTTTAGTAACAAAAACGTGGAAGGACTGTTGTTTTGGTCATGATAGGGTATTGTTCAAACTACACCCCCCAGAGAAGGCTCGGCAGCAAGCAAGCAGATGGCACAAACCCAGGTAAATCACAGGGAAGGACACTGAAGCCAACGTCCAATATGGCAACTAAAGATTTCACTGGAGACTATGATCTGGTTGGATTAACACTAAGAGATGGCCAAGTAGTCTAGATGTGTTCAAGTATGCAATAGGTAGAAGTTGAAGTTCAAATGGCAAACAGAGGACAGTAGCCTTCAAGAAAAGGACAAAAAAGGTGATTAGACCAAGTTTGCAGATTACATCAATTTGCAGGGCAGGAGCTGCCACCCAAAGGGACCCAGACAGGCTGAGGGAAGGGGCCAC
>NW_009633061.1:8724-19619 GCF_000690535.1 Cariama cristata | reverse complement strand
ATAAATAAAACATTAGTACACTCAAGGGAAAATAATATCATTTTGATCTCAGTTAGAAAATATATTTGTCAGCACTTAAAGAAAAATATAAGCTGTTCTGTCAGGTAACTAATGGGAATTTTAACATTGGTGAAGATCATACCAATTCAAAAGCACCACCTCTAATTTATCTGGTCATTTGAATGCATCAGTTCGAACACAACACGTTCCGAACACAACATGTTCCTCACTGCAAGGTGAAATTGATGGGATTTTTAGCTAGCAGGCATTTCTCCATGGGGCTCTCAGGCCCTGCTTGGACACCAGTTCTCCAGTAACCTTCCAACAGCGTCAGAGACGCCTGGCCTTGGGGGCATCCCTGTGGCCTCTGAAGACCTAGGCAGGCATGGAGCTCTTCTTTGTAGCTCCAGTTGGGGTCTTCGGTCATTTTCCCTAATGTAGGCATAAAAAATGACATGATTTAATTATCATAGGTGCCTTTCAAAGGTAAGGGTAAGAAGAGCCACCTCAAGAAGGAGACTCATATCATTCCTGGATCCCCATGATCTGAGATATCCTAGACACCAAAGCCAAGTCCGATGAATCACTATCTGACGGTGCCTATTTTTCTCCAGTGGCTATAAAAACAGCACAAGGTCACTAACACTGACTTGCATAGCTAACTTTTTGTTATTTGAAGTTAGATGATCTAGTCAGTATGAAGTATTTGAAAGATGCATGCTTCCTTAGCAAACCATATTTCTGAGAAGAGCAACCTTATCTTTTAAAACACAGTTTATATTTCTCTCTCTTTTCTTGACTTATTCTTGGCATTAAAAACTATTGCAACAGCAATGTCACCAAGGATGATCTACAAAGACAAAAAACAGAGGAGGAAATTTTTTTTAGAGATGAAAAACTGTTTGTGGTGTTCTTTGCCATATGGTTGTCTTGTGGTTGAAATCTGATCTGCACTATTGATAGGACCATTCATTACTACAAATAATTAGTAAATGTTTTCAGAAGTTTAATTCTCTCATTCTTCCCATAATAGTTTTGAGCACCTATCATGGCTTTGTATATGCTTAGTTGCAGAGTGGGGTCCCTGTCCGAGATGTGACCAGTATGTCTATCTCAGACATCTAATTAAGAAGTATATTTGCCAGCAAATTTCATTATTGAGAAGTCACTCAGAGATTCATATAACTGTTACAAGCAAAAAAAAGAAAAGTAATCAAGGAATTAACTGCTGGACAAACATTTACCTATGAGTCAATTAATTAACCAGCAGTTCAAAAGTAATTCTCACAGCTTTAATATGGAAGCTATTGAATAGCAATGTGTCTATTTTAATTCCATTTTGAAGGGGTTATGATGCTACCAGTTCCCAGAAGCTCTATTCATTTGATATTTTTCTGAAAATCTTAGCTTGGTATTAGATGAGAATTTCATCTCTAATTTGGAAAACAATGGGAAGAGCAAAGAAGCAAGTACTGAAACCAGGAGTAGCATCCCAAGAATTCTAAATTATAGGAGTTATATAAAAAGAGCCCAAATGTTGGTTTTGGTCTAATAGTTTATAAGCAGTATCTAGAATATGAAGAATGAACTGGTAACCTGAGTGTTTGTGGGCACCTGGGGCTGTCAATTCTTCAAAGAAAAATGAAAAGTAATGAATGAGAAGGGTGTATTAAACAGGGACAAGCTGCTCTACAGAAATATGCAGGTAAGGTGTATGTGGTAAATATGCCTCATTATCACTGACATTTGCAGTTACAGAGTTAAATGGCTTTGAGAGCCTGCTCCTCAGTTCCAAGGCATACGTTGCAAGCCATAGAAAAAGCAAACAATTCTTATAAATCACAGTGTCACAAAAAGTGCAAAAATGACTGCATTTTAGCTTACAGTGAAAAGATTATAGTTAATACATGAAGTATGAAATCTGTTAAATTCAGAATTTTTCACTTCAACAGCTCTCAGGACATGTGAAGTTTTCTTGTTTGTCTTTAGACAAAATGGCCATGGGCCTAGATTGTTAACTCAGTAATTTTCACTACCATTCCTTTAACATGGTATTCAGGTTTGTAGATTATATAATTATTTTCATTGGAAAGCACGTTTTAACATCTGGTAGTCATTTGAAAGAATGTAATCAACTTTGTCCTTTTTTTGAGAAGAGTGTCTTCTGTTAATATTTAACCCATAACTGATTGCATGATTTACCAATTTAACCCTGACCAACTTGTGAAATTTATCATCCTTGGCTGTTACTACACAAATCTATCATGGAAACAGAACTTTTTTCTAGTTCTGTCTATATACAATACTGTTTTTGTCTATAGTAGGCTGCTCCATTCATGCTGCTCTGCTGTGTTGGCAGGGCTAACACTGACAACAGAAATTTCCTAAATGTGGTGGAATCTCTTCAGGGTGAAGGTTAGTTTTTTGATTGTAAAAATCCCTTCCTTTTCAACAGTGGACCAAATCCCGACATCCACCCTTACTTTCTACATTAAGTCTTATGTTTTCAGTCTTCACTCAATCTAATACCTGACGTTATATAGTATAACATAACTCAGAAGAACCTTAAAAGTTGATCAGATTATATTAAAAGAATGCAAAGATGATTGTAAATGTGGACACTGCAATATTCTTGGGGTATGATCCCAGGATTTAGTGGCCTCCCAGTTTCCCAGATTTTGCAGGACTGATGCATAAAAAACTTTCAGTTTATTTTCAAGACTTTGGTGGGTCAAAATCAAGTCTCATGGAGACTGGCCTTAGCTTTGTCTTACCCTCACTTTCCTCACCCCCTCTTCTTTGAGTGAACTACAAGGTTGAAGAGGGGCTGGGGAAAAAGGCTTGGAAGAACAATATAGCAACAGAAAGGGCGATATACATCTTTTAAATAAGGTCTAGGAAAGATCAAATAGTAAAGAGGTGAGAAAAAATAACAAAATAAAAGGGCAGGTGCAAGTGAGAGAGCTATTAAATCAGAGATTAAATCAAATTGGGGAATAAATCAAACGATAGAGTCTAGATAAAAGAAAAGGTTGTAGGCCCTAAAAGTGCTGGGAGAGAGAATATATCAGGGAAGACAAGACAAACCAGGATTTTCACACTTCTAGTGAGATAGTGCCCAGCAGAGCATGTCTTGCGGGGGAGGGAGATGCAGGGGGTAAATTTATCTTCTGTGTGTAGACTGAGTGTGCAGAAATAACATCAAAATCAGTTTGTTACTTGATTCAGAAGGACCAGTTCTGATTGCTTAAATATTGAGTCTCTGTGTGATGGAGGACAGCAGCATCCTCTGTCCAGACAGACACCCGGTACTGATAATAATACCAAATGTTCGTGCCCGAACAGAGAAGGGGGGAGTTGAAGGAGTTCCCCAGACATAAATCATCCCACAGTTAAGTAGAAATTGAGTCTCCCTTCCTGCCACGCTAATACCACAGGCACTCTGGGGTATGATTTAATCTGGTTTGACCCCAAACTTTTGTAAAGATAAATTTCTGCACAGTTTTGGAGAGATCTCATTCACTTGAAGGTAAGAGTCGCGGTTGTTGCACACAGGGAAGATGGATGATTTTGCTGTTGTCTGATCCGCAGAGCAGTTACGCTGTAACCATGCATATTATTGCCCCTGTAATTGCATCCATCATACCTCCTGTAAAAACAAACAAATGGACTCCCAAACTCACTTAAAACTAGATAAACAACTATTCTTTGGCAATGTGACAGGTACTTATTGCCTGCGAGTAGCCCATAACAGATAGGAAGGACAAAGATTAGGGTGGATTTGTAAACCATAAATTGTAGAAATCCACTTGGAGTCTCCAAGCCAGACTCTTCCCTCATCTTTGCTTGAGTTATGCCAGGGATAAATCTGTCCTTCTGTTGAAACTCAGTGAAACTTTGTGCAACCTCCTTTTACTGTGTCAGTCATTTCTGTGTTATAAAAGCTAGAGCTTCAGCAAATCTAAGTTAGCCTGGTAATTTTTTTCCTCCCATTTTGTAGAAGGATGAATCGTTGCCTTTCTGTGGCTGTGCTTTGGTGCATAAAAATGTGCCAGATGAAATTCATTAGAAATAAGTGAAACTGCTGCAGAAACATGATTTTATCCATGTTGTTTCTGAAAGAGCTGAAAACAAAATTACCTCTTCTAAAATATGTATGTAGATATATAAAAAGAATTCAAACTTCCGCTTGTTTTGCTTTTGCCCATGATAACTAAAAGTACAAAGCAATTAATCAAAACTAACCGAAACAAAAAAAACCCCAACAACCAAAAAAACAGAGGATTAGCTAACACTCTAAACACTAAATTACTGCATGGGTACACTAATTCAACATTAGAACAGATGTGACATTATTCATCCTAATTTACTTGGCCTTAACAACCTAATTTACTTTGAATGCAGTGCCTAGTGACCAGGGGCAAGCCAGCAGTTTGAGCAGTGCCTTGCTTTGGGGCTATCCTGGCCACATGTGTGTATCTGCTAACTCCAACTGCAGTGTGTGCAGGAGCAGATGTGATGCTTGCTGTGGCATACCTGTAAGCTAGCAACCTCTAATTGTGCTACCTTAGCATGTTGCTGGTGCCCAGGTGGTGCTCTGATTTTCAGATTTGAGTTGAAAGCAATTTAGGTCACAGAAACATCACAGGTGGCTCTGACAACTAAAGATGATCACTCCCTCATCTCTTTGCTGCTCCTCATCTGCTAGACAAAAGGTTTGAGTGCACTTCTAAATTCAGTTCAAAGTCACTCAGGGGTGAAGGCATAGCAGGTTCACCAGAGCTTTGCATCCTGCACAACCTTGCAGTAAGCAGCTCAAAAGACCAAAAGCACTTTTAAAACTTGAAAACTAGGTTTTATTTGATTAAAAGCTGAAGGAACAAATTTACCATGGAGGAAGTCTAGGATGAAATGCCGTAAATTGAGAGTTTGTAAACGAACTTCCTCCTGCACTGTGTTCTGGTAAGACAGGGCATTCTGACAGGGCTACTCTGAATGTCAACAACACAGCGATTTTCTGAATTGTGACAAAATTTAGTCTGTTTTGGTTGCTACACCAAAAATCTTTCTTCCTGTAATCTCTTTTGAACCTGTGTTCCCTGCACTTCTCAGTGGTCTCTCAGTACTTCCAGCTCTTGCCCTCCCTCCCTTCACGCTCATCCTATGGTCCAGAAACATCCCTTTTCCTGCACCCCACCATGCTCCTTTTTTCCTCAGAGGGCAGGGCCTCTCTCTTCTTCAAGGTTCCTTCTGACACAGAGCAAAAGAAGCAAGGAGGCTTCTGTTGTACACCCTTCTGAAAAAAACCTGTCATGCATTAACATATGGTTCCCATGACAATCAACAGAAGTCCTTACAGTAAGCTCACATCACTGAGGGAGAAGGCAATAAGCTCGTCCCAACCAACTATCGTCCAGTGGTAGCCATATTCCACTATAAGCCCTAATGACAACCCATCTTTAATACTGGTTACCTTTCAGGAGCCCAACTCCTATCTGTGCACCCAGGTCTTTGGGGAGGCTCCTGCTCCTCACTGCATGTGTCCCTTCACCCTGGGGCAGCTTCACCCTCCAGTTTAGAGTCACGCTTGGAAACTCTTGGTTTTGTGCTCTGGGAAGGATGACATGTTTCTGAAGGTGAGACAACCCATCTGATCTGCATTCAAGTGGGTTAGACAGTCTTCTCATCACACTTTCCCCGGGCAGGATGGTTATTCCTGTCCACCAACTAGGAGCCATAGGGAGCTGCAGCATCTGCACTGCTGCCTCCAGAAGTGGGTCTCTGTGGCTTTGGCCAATCTGTATCTAATTTTCCTGCATGACTCCCTGTAAACAAGCATTGCTTTTGTTAATCTGTACCTAATTTTCCTGTATGTCTCCCTGTAAACAAGTACTGTGTTTCAGTTTAACAACATCCTTAGCAGTGATAAGCATAAAATATGTCAGAGGCAGACACAGCTGCATGGTGATAGGAGCGGAAGAAAGCCACCTGGAAAATCTAACACATGCTCTGACTACTGGTTCGTGTTTTCTGACTTTAAAACGGGACAGGCAGGAGTATATATGTCTAATGGGACTAGAGGAGGCAGAGTCAAACTAAGAAGATAAAGGCAGAAATGGAACAAATGGCAAAGATGTCATATGGACTGGGCAGTGTGAGGGCACTAAGAAAAATAAAGGACTGGAAAGGATGCTGTTTCTCCTCAGATGCAAAGTGTTTGCAACCAAGAGCAGATTTAATGACTAAATGCCCAGAAGCAACAGCATCTTTCCCCTTTTTTCTACACTTTATGGTCTGTGTGACAGTAGTATATTCTTTTAAATCACAGAAACTCAGGCTTACATCCATTCCTATTCCAGGAAGGCAAACCATAAATGAATAATGATGCTTTCCAGAAGTAGGGTGTCAGTGCAGATCTGGTTCTGAAATGCATCCAGCTTCTTGGGGAAAACACCTAACAATTCACTTAGGTTTGAATCCTTGATGTTTCATTATTTTGAGTTGATAGTTTAACAACAAATAGATATTTCTTCTCGGGGAAATGTTGGTAGGTAGAGATCATTTCACACAAAGGGGTTGCTCTCCTTTGCTTGTCTTTCCTATGAAACACTTAGCTTTGTTATTTGGAAAAATCTCAGCTGTGTGCTGCATTTGAATAGAAGGAAGGAGTGTTGTGACAGCCAGCAGGGGACATAGAAAGGTGCCTAGTGTGGTTGTTTTACTGTATGTTGCTCCTTTTGATTCTTTTGCAGAGTTCTGTACAAAGACAGCTGCTGCAGATTGAATAATGCATCTTGAGCATATTAAATGTATCCTGCATATTAAACACTGAAAATAAATATCACATTCTCATACTATTGTGTATTGTTCAATAAATTTGGCCCATTGTGTGCCATTTCCCAAGCATGGTTTGTCTTTTCTCTCCTTTGCCATTTAGCATTTTATTTGCCTCTGTTCTTTCTTTTTAATTTTAAGATATTACAATCATCTCAGTATTGTTCAGATAGAAACAAGACTTCTTGCAAAGTCCCCAGGTGAACTCTGAAATAAATGGAATATAGTTGCTATTGTCTGATATTTACTTGGATCTGAAACTTCATATCATTCACACTGTAACAGACTGTATTTTACAATCAGGAGGCCAAATCCGTGGTTGGCACAACTCCATGGAACTCACTGGAGCTGAACTGCTTTATTGAGTTGCCTTGTGAACCTAGATATTGTAAGTGGATGTGCTGTAGTCCTTGGACTGGAAATATCAATGCCTTTCAATATAGCACAACTTTAAATATAACCCCAAACTCCTTTAATTCCTCTAGAGGCACTATGTTAGTTTTATTAGTAAGTGGGGAGGGTCTTTTCTCCAACATGCTTCTTTAGCCTATGCTGGTAGAGAGACTGTTCTTTGAGTCTATTTCAATTGTAAAATTGGAAGCATCTCTGTGACATAACCACTTTATGATGGTATTCGAAACTGGAACTGTACTTCTGGGAATGAGATCACATCATAGGCATTGACCAGTGTGGTTATTTCATTGCTCAAACACTTGGGGGAAATCACTTCTGAGAATTACTTTGTTATTTTAAATGTGTTTCAGTGCTACATATCCGACCCACCTCCAAGTTCCAGCCTGGCATTCAGTTACTTGGACTCTCCTCCTTCCCCTCCACTCAGCCAATGTTAGCTTTATTTCACACTTCTCTTTGATTTTCCAGTTCCCAAATGAGAACTGTTTCCTCATGGACCATTGTGTACACGTGCGTTCACTAGTCTACCACCAAGATCTCTCATTTCAGATCTCAATTTAAATTAACGCTTATCTGTCATCACCATTTCCCACTTCTGCCTGTTTTAGCCACGTCTATACCAGTGAATAAGGCTCAAGTGCTCATCCACAGTTGTTGATATCATTTAATTACTAGGCTGCTTCTGCCATGTCAGCCACCACACTTGCAGGTGGGGATTTAGAGAATTAGGGAATGGCATGGGATGGAGATGGTTCCCAATGGGCAGCAAGGGTCAAACAACAGTTTCAAGGAGGATGGAGTTCTGCTATGTCCACACAAGCTGCCATGTGCCCCTTGCTCTCCTGACCTGTTTGATATATTAGCAGAAATGTAGCTGATTTGTAAATTCTAGAGGGTCTGATTACAATTTTCCTGTTCTGACTGAGAAAAGATGACCTGGACTGGGACTACGCTGTAAGTAACCACTGTATATGCTGTCTTGAGAACCAGGATCCCATTTCAGTTGTAGGCTGCACATGCTAAGATGAAGGACTGCCTTTTTCCTGATTTTAATACAATGTTAACTAAATGACTACCAATATAATACATGATAACAAATAATCCTATTTTTAAATCTTAATAAAAATTACCTTTCACCTTTGGAAGAAGGATTATGCCTTGATGTTGTTTATTCTGGCTTTCTCACACACACTCACTGTGTATTAAACTATAATTCTGAGTCATGGATATCCAGTAGCTGATGGATTTTAGAAAGTAAGGTTTTCATTAAGAGGAAGAAATCACACCTCAGTTTGTAAAAATATTCTGAATATTTATTGCTAGCAGTAGCTAAAGTCAAATCATAAATTAAGCTGTAAAAGTTCTGTTTGGATGATTCAGTTTTTCAGAAAAATCTTTGCATTGTTTGTAACTGTACCTCCAGACACCTGAATTTGTCTGGATATAACCTAGGAATCAGACAGAGAAAGCACCTATAGCAAAATAGCAGTATTCAAAATAGAGTATTTAAAGTTATGTAGCTTTTATATGTCTTGACCTTATAGCTATAAACTTCGATTAATATCAATACAGCTAACAAAACCCATTCTTTAAACAAACAAGAAACCTTAGATTATTACACAGGAACATATGTCCTAACCCTCCTTACTCCCCCACTTGTACAGACTGTAAGAGGGCTGTATAACAGTACCCCGTGTCGAGGAGCTAATGATAATAGTAGCTATTCAGTTACCGATCTTCAAAAAATACTCTTATCCTCATGTAAGTTATTTGTTCATGTGGACTGCTAGCAGTTCTTTGTACATATGTTTCTTAGCTGGTTTGCTGCTATGTAAAGCAAGTCTTACTCATTTATTCAACAATCTGTGCAAATTTAACATCATTTGGTTAATGATTTCCCTGCCAAATTCAGAGACAATTGTATTTAACTACAAACCTCATTTTAATATCCTATTTAAAAGTCTAATAGAACCATCACTATTTTGCCTTTGATTTGTTGTGTCTTTGTGCGTTGTCTTGGAGATTTTGATGTTCCTTCCTTCCAGCTCTATTGATATTTCTAACATGGACGGCATGTTTCTAGAGGCATAAAAGGGTGGAGAAGTGCTCTCTGATGGGATACAGTTCAGGTTACAAAAGGTCTAAGGAGAACACTTCATTTCTATAAGATGGAGATGCTTCGTTAATGACAATGTTAAAAGAAAACAAGCAGCTAAAACTTGAGTACATGTTGTGGCAATCACGTCCAGGGAATTAGCCACGGAACTTCAGGTTCAAAAATATGAATACTAAACCCAAAGCCAGTTCTTTGAAGATTTTGGGAGAAATAAATATATTAACATCTGCAAATAATCCCTTCTACCAGCAAGAAAAATATGTAGATTAATAACAAAAAATGATGAGTCAACATGCATTCTCAATAAAGCACTTTGAATATAAAATATTAAAATGCCTTTTGTAAAACAGATCTAACCTTTGGTGGGTACTGCTTGGCAAACTGCTGCTGTAAAAAGACTATAGGATCCAGCACAGGATTTCTCAAATTCTGAAATCCAAGAGCATAATCATCTTACTTGCGACAGGCCCCATTTATAAACAAGTTCTGGTGCTATAAAAAAAAATGCCAGCTTTTGCCCAGTCTAATCACAAAATAAGAGATTAGTACAGAAAACAGTGATTGTTACCAGTTTAATTCCCTTTCTGTGTTGCAGCAGCAGTCACAGGAAAAAAAAAAACAGAAAGATGTAAGCCAAGTACTTCAGTAGGGCTGTATTCTCTTTACAGTTTATTACTGGGATGATCCAACAGCCATGTTTTACCTCTGTAATAGGAGCAAGGCATCCATTTGCTCATGCACAGACTGAGTACTGGTTCTGCCATATTTTATTTCCAAATTAGAGGAAATGTCACTCAATGCTCATATTTAAAATGAGAAGGAAGAAAAGCATTCGCTTCATACAGTTTAAAGAAAAAAGAAGTTAAATCTGTTAAATATCCACTGACATTTGTACGAACTTAAAGCAAAGCATGTGTCACATCTTGGATTACCACAGTTCATATATCATATCAGGTAACCTATATCAACTTTTAGACTGAAATATTTTTATTTTCTGTGTAGTAAACAATTTCACTGGTCTGTTTATTATGCAGAAGACCCAGGGAAGGGTCCTGTAGCCAGGTAGCCAAAATGCCCTGTGTGCAGCTCGTAGGCTTACTGAAGCCTCTCACAGAAAATACAAGGGTAGAGCAAGATATACTGTATCTGTAAGTGCATACCTGCAAACACAGAGGATTCAGCCTCCTATGGGAAGCTTGGAAATTATTTAGCCATCTGCTCTGCAGATCACTCAGTCCAAATATAAACAATTTAGACAACACATAAAGGAGATTTCTCTTGTTTTTTCTCCCACACACATTCAAAACTAATCTTCAATTTGAGGTCTTTCATTCGAAATTATAGTCCAGGCTACAGTCCCTACTGGGAACTGCCATAAAGCATTACCTATAAAAGTGATTAAAGTGTTGGTATCTGCATGTACTTCTGACCAGCTGGTCTATATTTGATGTATATGTCTGTTCGTGGCTCCATTATAGAAAGGGACAGTACAGAATGAGCTAACCCGCAGAAATTTCTGAGGATCTTCCTT
>NW_009633061.1:0-8702 GCF_000690535.1 Cariama cristata | reverse complement strand
GGTATCATCAGGAATTTTAGTAGAGTTTTCTTTCTTCTCTGCCTATGTGGAGAAAATCCTGGTGTGCTTGAACCTGCTGTGCTTGTGGCTGCTTTTGTGAGTGCTGGAATCTGCTGGGCGTTTTGTAGGTGCTCAAGAGCATCCCAGAGAAACCAAGTTTCTCAGCCTGCTGTTGTTGGCTTTCCTGGCAGTAACACCCACCCAAGGTCCTCCAGAGCATTTGAGCTCTGTTTGCTTTTTAGGAAAACATGCTCTGTTTATCTTCTTAAAATCTTAACACTTCACTTTCAAATATTTTTCCTACCAGCTGTTGTCTAGTCCTGCAGAGTGCTGAGCCTTGTCAGCCGTCACAGGGTTTTAGCTGTACAATTAAGTCTTTGCAATGCTTCTGCTGTGTGCCACCACTGGAGTTGGAGGCCGAACAGCTTTGTCCAGATAGACCTATCCTTCCACAGTGAGGAAATAAAATATTTGCAGTAGATTATTTCAGCTGCCTGTCTGAGGTGCTTTAACACATCCATATAACTGCCCTGTTTTTCATAGAAGCCAGCAGCCTCCCTGAGTTTCATTACCTGTATCAATCTTAAAACTATTTAAATAAAAAGGAAGAGCTTTAAAATGAGAGAACAAGCCTAGATATTTTCCCATGGGGCACCTCTGAGCACAGTAGTATCTTCGCTTCAATATTTTTTCTGCATTTCTTTAAAGCTAACCACATCCAGACAGTGGACGTGCCAGGAAATGCCATTCTGGGACTAATTTACTGGTACTGAAAATGTTATTTCCAGAACTGTCACTTTCCAAGGGAATTTGAGTATCCGCAAGTATTTCAAATGTGAGGATCCATTTTCTGACATTTGGGATCCATCTGCACTCCAGTCCAGCTGGAACCAAATGGACCCCATCCATCTGTAATCTCCCTGAAACTGTCCAGGACTGTCAAGGAAATTGCACTATGACCACACTGGAATCAGTGTTGGTGTTGGCTGGTACGGTTCAATGCTTTGTGTGGAAAGGGATTTAAATGAGATCATTTCACTACCCTTTTGGTAAATTCCGTTGGGAAACAGCTGGAGGCAATGATTTCATTGCCTTATTATTAGTTGTATTATAGGACACAATAGAAGCAGAAAAGAATAGGGGTTGTGTCACAATTTTATGTAAAATTGTTCTCTCCTGCCCGGGCATCAGAACTGGGTCAACAAAATATTGATCAGACCTCAGTCCCACAGGCAGGCTAAAAATGGAAGGATGCATCAAATGGGGCTCCACAGGGGCTGTTCTTGGCTTGGTATTTTCATTAACAGATGATGGAATGGAGATTATACAGATGATAGAAACCCAGAAGGGATTGCAAGAATATTTACTGCAGGGCAGCCCTTGAATGCAAAACAGTCTTGACAAAGTAGAGACCAGTGTGCTGTTTATCTGGCGGAAGTACTGGGTAGTACACCTAGGTAGAGCTGATCATCTGCACAAATACATAACGTAGATGAGGCAGAGCAGCAGATTACAGTGAACATAAGAGATTGCATGTGAACATAAATCAATAATTTCAATCTGTTGTCCCACGTTCGTCAGGATATATAAGCAGACGTAACTGGAAAGACAGGTGAAGCTGTCTTTCCACACAGCCTTATTTGGACCCTGCAGCAGACTTGGCAATCTGGGTACTTTGAGAAGGATGGTGAGCAAAGGGAGAGAGTCCGGAGGAAAGGAACTGAGAATGATCAGAGGTCTAGAAAACCCAGCTGGTTGGGTTGACGGAAGGAACAGATGATATCTAGTGTGAATAAGATATAATGGAGTGGAAAACAAAGTAACAGTCACCTAGGCATGTAAAATGCTAGTGCTGGGAAAAATTAATAAAGTCTCGTGCTTTGGACGTGAAGTAATGTGTTGAATTACTACAAGGAAAATTGGACTAGACATTTGGAAAAACTCTCAAATTTTACAGACAAGAAAGAAATAGGTAGTCTGCTGAGGCAATGAAATGTCCCGCTGTACAGATCTTTAAGAACAAGGGTAACAAACAAACAGCTTTCAGATAGGACACGGTTAGAATTGATCTTGCTTTGGGAGTCTCTAACTTTCTGATCCTTCCAAGTTGGCCATGGTCTCAGCAACATTCCCGAATAGCAGCTTTCCTGCAGTGAAACTGCAACCAATCAGCATGGTTCAGGCCCAGTTCAAAACCTGTTGAAAAGAAATAAAGAATATCTGAAGTGAATTAAGATTTCACAAAGAGGATGATCTTCCAAGAACAAAGAAACTGTGATCGATGGGAGCTATGGTTGTTATTTGTTTAAGAATGATGAGATCACCTCTGGCACTGCAGAGGTAGAAGGGAATCTTCTATCTCTTACTTTCCTACCTCTTACTTTCCTTCCAACTTCCTTTCTTATATGTTATATTTCCGTACTTAACCAAGATCCAGATCTACCTCTTTTGCTGAGAAAATCCAATGATTTTTTGAGCACATAAAAACAAAGGGATTGGCTAGACACTTTCCAGAACTGACTTCCTGTAAGAGATAATGTCTGCTAAGCCAAAACTCTCCTTCTCTGTACAAAAACATAGTAGATTAGTGCTTGTCTTTGTCTCAGTCTTAGTTGGGATGGGTCAGCTGTGCATCCTCTGGGATGTATTCCGGCCCTAAAAATTAATCAAAGCGCATCCTGTAAGGAAAATAACTTCCCTACCAAATAAGACAAAATAGCCCAGTTAAACAAACAAAAACTTCACAGCAATCTTCAAATAACTTCCTCAGGGGAGAAAGAAAAGGCTCCATAAACATGCCTTTCTACATGTCCCTGAAAGTCAACAGTTTTCCTTGCTCAGTGAAGGTGTGTGATTTGGTAAGTCAGGTAAACTGGAGCTACATTGCCATGATGGTATTTGGACCAGGTGACAGTGCAAGCTGGTTTGGAGTGCACTGAGGACAGTAGATCTGCCTCCTTCAGAGTTGAAGGAAAAATTTCTATTGCCATGCAGAGATCCTTAGTCAGGTACTTATTGGGAAAAGAATTAAATGACACATTTTACCTTGGCCTGAAAGAATCAGGAACTACTTGAGGACCCTCACAGAATCACAGAATCACAGAATGGTCGGGGTTGGAAGGGACCTCTGGAGATCACCTGATCCAACGGCCCTGCCAAAGCAGGATCACCTACAGCAGGTTGCACAGGATTGTGTCCAGGTGAGTTTTTAATATCTCCAGAGAAGGAGACTCCACAACATCTCTGGGCAACTCCCTCCTCCCAAAAGAGGAAAATAATCCCCCAAAATAATTCATGTCCCTTATTAAACTGGAGAGGCAATGACCGACAGTCAGCGCCTTACAAATGGAATCTGCAAGAGGAAATTATTTCTAAAATCCACTGATGCTTCTCCTTTGGATGGTTGCTCATTTGTTTAGATTTGTCATTTGCATATTTCCAGCCTCTCAACTCTTCTGTGAATTGCTGGCTCTACCTCCTCATTGCCGAGAGCTGGCCATCCACCTCCCTCTAAGCTGTGCGAAAAAAATTGCGCTGCCACAAGTACTCGGTTTTGGTTTTTGTATAGGCAGTGATAACTGTTGAGTGTAAAAGACTCTTTGATAATTTAATTCACTTTGCTGAATTATGATTCTGCATGCACCATTAGTTCAATCACAAACCAGCTACAATAAGAATTAGGTTTGTTTTGCAACATGAAGCAGACAAGGCTGTTCAGTGGAGCAGTCAAGGGTGTTCAATATTACATTTGTTGTTGACTTTGAAAATAAACACATGTGCACTGATGTACAGCAATCTGAAAGTCCCATGCAGATGTAACAACAGTGGCATCTTGGGATCCTGGGTTTTTGTTCAGAGGTGGAAGTGACAGAGAGGTGGCAACAGCTGTGCAAGTTGTACCAGGCAGGAGCTGTGGGAAAAGTGGCTTTCCCTGACTTTGTAGGAAATCAAAAGACTCAAAAGTGAAAAATAGGAGCTTCCGTCATGAGGAAATGACTTCTGAGGAACAGTGGGTTTAGACAAAGAGTATGAACAAGAGCACTTTACGAGGGACGTCACTCATCTCAATGCAGGATTGAAAGTTTGAAAGAGGAAACTTCGTGTCACTGGGTTGCATTTAGTATTGAATTCTAATCAACTTTCCCTTCTAATAATATTTCCCTTGACCTTAGCAGGGCAAGTTGTGTCAGAGAGGTAATCTCAACTTCTCTCTCATCACTTCTCCTTCATCACTCTTTCACCCTACATTTTAACACTTACTCATGAGAGGTTGGCTGGGAAACCAGAACCAAACACCACCTAACCATGGCTGAGTGCCAGCCTACAGCTACGGTCCAATGCATATATTGCTTAAGAGCTTCTCCAGTATTTATTTTGGAGAGCATCATCCTGATATTTTCAAAATTAAGTAGTAAAGTATTTAGCATACCCTCTTCAACTTTCCTTTTGGAGCCAGAATTTTCAAAAGGAAGACCCCAGTCAGAAAAGTGTTCTTGGCAGGGAAATTACTTTTAACCCCTAGTGTGTTGTTCAGTTACACTGTAAAGGCCCAGGCTGGTCAAGGGGGAAATTCAACAGCTTTATCCTTGAACAGTGCTGCATGACATGGAGAGGGGTGAGAATTCGGTGATGACAGCTCAGAGTTATCTCAGTACCCACTTTATCACAGAAATGGTGCAAAGCCATTTTGGCCTGTAGGAAAAGGCAAAGTTACCCCTCTTGGTAACCAATGACAACACTACAAAATGAAAATATTTGCCATTTACATATGACTGGAGACAGTAAAAAGATTTTTCAGTAGTAAATTTTATGTCTATTTTGTTTTGTCAATCAACGGTAAAACAGACAGAGCAAATTGGGTTTTGGATGTACATATTGAGAAGCAAGAATGTAATTGATTGCTTGACATACCTTTTCTTAAATTAAATAAGAAAATACCTCACTACCTTAAAGTCTAGTGAGTCATTAGATCCTTGTGCTTTCCTGCTTTTCCTGCGGAGTAGCTTGTAGACTTGACCTGCTTCATCCAGCACATTTGCCATCAGCCATGTCCAAGGATCTGCTCCAAAATCTATTGAAATGCATACAAGATCTTCAGATTAGTCCCCAGCTATTAAACGAATATTAATTGAACATATTTTTGTGGTTCAAGGTAATCTATTTCCTGTCACAGGCTGCTGTAGCTTTCAGATCTCTCGTTATTTTCTGATATTTACATTACAATGGCAGCTCAAGGTCTTGGCCTGATGACTGTAGCCTTGTGTGAGCCTCTGCCCACGCACGCACACCAAAAAGGCAGTCCCTGCCCCAAGAGCTTATTGCCAATGCCATTATGACAGAAGTTGCTTATTGGCATGTTTTTATATTGTAAGCTTCCATTACACTAAGCTGGCAATAAACCTATGATCCCCATACTATTTATGGATTGGTTCATTACATTTCTTTTAAAAAGCAATATAAATGTCTAAACTCTTATAAATACATCAGCATTGCTGCTTATCTTGCTTGTTAAACTGGCAGTTTTGTAACCTCAAGACACTGCAGCTGTGTAATCTTTCACATCTATTTGGCACAGAACCATGTTTTTTTTTCTCTCCGTATTTCCATGTATGAAAAAGGTGCTTTGATACACTGCTTGTAAACAAACTGCAATGGCTACTGACTGCAAATATACTGGCTTATCCATAGAAAAGCTGGGCTATAAGACAAGAGGCATTTCTGTAGTCATTCGATATTCTGATCTTCAATCAAAACTAGCTGCATAACAACAACAAGAAAATTCCTGTTTTCAGCCATGAATCAAAATCTCTGTCATGCTGGAACACCATTGGCAACTCCTTGAGAGCGAGATGCTTTAAAATATTCAGAGTTTTCAAACATTGACGCATCTAAAGACAAAAAGTCTAATCCACCTATCCTCTGATGTTGCTGCATTTGTCATGTCTCAGAAGAGAGAAGACAGTGGAGTTCCTACTCTGAATGGAGACATCTGTGTTTTCTGTTATCTTTTGCAGGGCTATACTTGGTTCTTGTGCTGGACTTACGCTGTATGACTGTGGTTATGAACAGCTGCAGTGAGGCTGGTGGCAGAAGTAATCAGAGTTCATTTTTACAGCTCAGTAGTTGTTTATTTTTTCTCTTCAGAAGTTTAGTTTTCACTTAAAACAACAAAAGCAAATCCTAATTCCTTTTAGTTACAGGCAACTTTATGAGCTGCATGTCAGGAAAGAACTGTTGTACTGGGCTGAATAAGTAAGGAGTCGCTCCAGAAAAGTCATCAAACTCACACTGCCATGAGGGCAACACATCCAAGATTGGAGTCTGGCCCAGGGAGCACTCCGTATGTGGGAATATCCACCAAGCTGGCCTGAAAAGCTGTCCCTCAGAAGACCCTGGGCTGCAAATTGCTAATGAGAACTCAAAAATTTAAGAAGCTGCAGTCCTCTGTACAAGCACAGCTTTCTGTAAAAATCATATGAATCTCATCAGGACGGATGTCAGCTAAACCGATTTTAAAAAACAGCGCCGTTGGCTACAAACCATTGATAACTGACCTCTTGGAAACTGAAGGCAGTGCCTTACATGTGCACAGATTCTGTCCCAGGTGTGCAAGTCAAATCTTCGGGGTGCCCTTCGAGGGGCAGGGAGGTAAGGAGAGAAGGAGATGGTAAAGAAAGAAGAATTTAATTCTGTAACGTTTTCCAGAGTTGACACTGGTTCTTATTATCTGCTATGTTTCACGCCTGACTTTTCTTCTGAGACGTTTGATTTGCATCATCATAGTTAATTCTGTAGGCCACAGTATGCTTTGGCATCTTTGCTGTTTTAGGAGCCCAAGCAGCGCATTATTCTTCTGTCTGCTTTTAGCAAGAAAAATCTCCTTTTCTACAAAACCTGTACTTCATAAGTAAGAAAAAAATGACATCTTTGCTATGCTAAACTTAGGAGTTTGACTCTTAAAACCCTATTTTTCTTTCTGTAAATCCATTAAATGGCCTCATCTTAGTGACTTGCCTTAAAGTAAATTACATCCACTGGTCACTTTATGCCTCTGCCTACCTTTCAGGGAGCTGGGAGAAAGCTTTGAAATGTTCCATGCGTTCATTGTGTAAGGAAGACTGTACAGGACATCTGGGTGTTCGTGGACTAAGCAGAGAGGGGGTCACTGTGCTGGAGGACACTGTGCTGGTCTCCAGGATTCAGGGACCAGCCCTGGCCCAGGTATCAACAGCTTTCTGCTTCACACAGGGAGTAAGAGGGAGGGAGAAAGAGGGAGGACGTAGATCATGCCTGGATCTTGCCTGGGTATGGGCTTATGCTGCAACCAGGATGTGACCCTGAGCTCAGGAGTGCACCTGGATACGAATTTGGTAACAACTCCTGGGTTAATGCCCTTTTCTCTTCACACCATGTTGTTCTTTCTTTTGCTGAAATAACCTGCTTGTGCTTGCTCTGAGTTGGACTCTGTGTCCCTGGGAAGGCTAATCCATACATTGATGACTCCGCATAAAGAGTCCCTCTTTAAAAAGGAAAAAGGAAAAGTTTACCATGGCTAACTTGGATCTTGGAATAGCAGGTGGCAATTTAATTGGAAGATGTAAGCCGCTTACTACTAATTTGCATGATTATAAGATTTTGTAATTGCCCTGTAAAAGTTAATTTGGGATCAGGTTCACTGAAACTCAACTATGTTAGCATGATATTGATGTGTGTATGAGATTTGCAGTTGCTGTTTGGTATGTTCCCTGCTGAAAGACCAAAGGAGAGATTTGAGGGGGTTATTTTTAAATATATACAAGCACACACACAGAGGTGAATCTCATTGTAATGACCCCCGTGGGGCTGGATAAATGTGTGTTGTATCAAGGAGTTCACTGCAGCAGGAGCTGGTAATTTGTTCCCTCAAAATATTGAGGAAATATCTGGTTGGAACTAAACATCAATACCCAGTAATTTTTATGAAGATTACATCATTGATTAACATTTAACCTCCATTTTAAAAAGAAAAATGTTTAAGAAATGAAAACGTACACTTATAAGCTAAATATAGCTTGCAGTGAGGAAAGTGAGAAAAAATATGATTTTGTATTTAGGTCAACCTTGTATTAGTGTTTGCTCTAATACAGCTAATTAGGAAGGAAAAATTGCTTTTGTTACTGGGCATGCATAAAGGGGAGTCTGAAGCAGAGCTTATCCTAGTACCATTTGACTTTGTGCGTCTGTGTGTATTACTTACATGCCTCCTTCCCTCATGGTACAGACACATCTCACAGGTTGCAATATATGAAAGGTTTCTTCTGTGTAGTGCAGGTCCCCATCAGAGGTTTCAGGGTCAGGCTGCACACGTGAGGAGCCATGCTGTGCTATGGAGAGGGATTAGCTGAAGTCCTCTATGCGGTGTGGGGGCCCAGGGCCACTGGCTGCCAGGGGTGGTCTCAGCGTGCCTGCCAGTGCCTCTACCCGATCACTAGATCTGCTGCTCTGCAGGGAGCCCGGAGCATCAGGATACCTCTAAGGCAAAACAAAATGCTCTTGAAAAGCTTAGAGAAATGCCAGATTTGCCACCTTCTTCCTTTTCTGGCTCAGTTTTGGGGCCAGTTCTGTTTAACGTCTTCTGATGATTTGGACGAGGGGACCAAATGCACCCTCAGTGAGTTTGCAGGCGACATCAAACTGGGTGGGAGTGTTGGTCTGCTGGAGGG
>NW_009633060.1:1367-2248 GCF_000690535.1 Cariama cristata | reverse complement strand
TATATATATATATACGAACCAAGACCACCTTGGGGCAAACACCAAACCACTCCATGCAAATCCTGGTCACTGCCTGTCCTTCCTTCCCCTGTGTGTGACCTTGGTGCTGTGCCGTGGGTCAGACAGGTCCTCGAGCGCGGGGCCCTGGAGCTCAGCGCTGGCGATGGAGGTAGGAGATAATCTCAGCTGGGAGGTCAACACACTTGCTGGTTGAGAAAGGCTGCTGCTTTCTACCGTGAAAAATCACCCCGAGGGTGTCACGCTGAATTTGCAGGGGGCGTTTTGTTCCTGGAAGGCATGGGGGATGTCTGCCCGCACCTTGGTGCCCACCACAGCTTGCCAAAAGTTAAGGTGGCTGTAGGGTGGTGGGGTCATCCCAGCTTAGGGAGCTTGCGTTTTCCTTTTGCTCCAACACAACCCTCTCTTGGCGTCTTGCAGACCGTGCTGTAACACTTTCCCAGCCTGCCTGTTTCCCTCTTCCCCTGCTCCCCCCCAGGTCAATGGCTGTGCTGCCTCATTTTTCTCCATTAGGTTTTCCTGCCCTCCACGGCATCGTTGCACAGGTTGGCTGCAGAGAGCACTCCGTACCCCATATTAATCATGCTAATTGTCTCTCCAAGGAAAACTGAGTAGATATTTCAAGGTAGAAGGGGAGAGAAGTAGTCCCTGCTCTTAACAGCATAGCTCTTGTCTCTGCAAATCCCTTGGTTTCTAAAGTTGGGGTCCAGTGTGGCCTGGACCGATGTCCAGCTGACAGATCTGTGCTTGTGTGTTGCTCGTATTTTGGCTATAACTGTTTCATAGAAACAGAGAATGGTTTGGGTTGGAAGGGACCTTTAAAGGCCATCTAGTCCAACCCCCCTGCCATGGACAGCAACATC
>NW_009633060.1:0-689 GCF_000690535.1 Cariama cristata | reverse complement strand
GCACAGGCCCACCTCTCCAGCCTGTCAAGTTTGCTGTCTTTGCCCGCGGAGCATTTAATTACACACTTTAGTAATTTTAGCATATGGCATGATTAATGAGTAATATAAGTAATTCCTCATGTTGCCAGGACTCTAGCTGGTTGCGTTTGTAAAATCCTCTATACGCAAGCAGGAACACACTTGGATGAATTATTTAGGGTTGTGCCTTTTCTTATATTTCCTTTAAGTTGTGTTATATTTCCTTTAAGAGGTGTCACCCTTGCAGTGTATGGTTTCTTTTTAAAGAAAAGTCTCTGTTCTTGTGCAGACTGAAGTTACGGCAAAGGGCGGCTCTCGCCACCGGCCGAGCTCCGGCTCCGGGGGGACAGCCCGGAGGTGGCTGTGGGAAGATGCTGGAGCCACTCGCACATCCCTCACTTTCTTGGAGGTCGTGCGAAGCCGGAAAAAAACACAATCTCATTCCCAGTCACTGGATTGCAGCTCCTTTGTTCCCACAGGACCCGGTCGGGAGGGTTAACGGCACAGATTGACCCTGCCTGCGGTAGGAGCAGGCAGGAGGAGAGGAGCGGGGCGGTGGATGGGATGGGCAGCCCTCACCCGAAGGGTGGCCTGGAAGCCCGCCCGGGAGCAGCTGCTGGCAGGCGGTGCTGGCCTGAAGGACCAGCTTTGATCTGCAATTAAAGACCAGG